>NC_092342.1:284567500-284867500 GCF_046630445.1 Rutidosis leptorrhynchoides
ACCCTACGATTGTTCAATGTCGTCATATGTATTTTTACTACAAAATATATTAGGTGAGTTCATTTGATTCCCTTTTACTCTTTACATTTTTGAGACTGAGAATACATGCGCTGTTTTTACAATTGCTTTATTAAATGCTTTTGAAATACATTTTGAACTGTGAATACATGAAATGCTTTTATAAATGTTTGTCGAGATAGACACAAGCAAAACATTCCTCGAATGAATTATGTGGACGTGATAATTACCACCATTGAATTATGTGGACGTGATAATTGCCATAATTGATATGAATATTTTCCCCTGATTATTATTGCTTGGTAACCTAAGAATTAAAATCGGGTATGGCCCTAATTCACGCGAATCCTAAAGGTAGCTACCGGGTTTAACACCCCCACCCAGAATGTTCACTAGATGGAAGGGCTAGTGGGCGTGGTGTTTAGTACTTTTAAGTTTATATGATTATTATACAGACGAGATGTTCTGTTTTGAGGATATTATTATGCGCATTATATGTTAAGGTCGGTTACCAAGCTAAGCTATGAAAGCAATGAAAAGTGAATGTTATGTATCAAGAGAATGATTTTATACACAGGTTATGTGTATGTTATTTTTGTGCACGAGATATGTGTACGGTTACTAAGATTTATGAAAGATGATTTCGTACACGAGAAAGGTGTACTGTATTTAAAAGATATCGCATGTACATTACAGGTGGGTATAGGATTCGGGCCCATTTGTACCATGCAGGATTTAAATCTTGTGGTCTATCAAAATGATGAATTTTATTGTTTTATGATAAACCTATGAACTCACCAACCTTTTGGTTGACACTTGAAAGCATGTTTATTCTCAGGTATGAAAGAAATCTTCCGCTGTGCATTTGATCATTTTAAAGATATTACTTGGAGTCACTCATGACATATTTCAAAAGACGTTGCATTCGAGTCGTCGAGTTCATCAAGATTATTATTAAGTCAATTATAGTTGGAGGTTTTATGAAATAGTATGTTTGCCGTCAACTTTCGATGTAAAGAAAGTTTGTCTTTTAAAAACGAATGAAATGTTTGTAAAATGTATCATATAGAGGTCAATTACCTCGCGATGTAATCAACTATTGTGAATCGTTTATATTGTATATGAACGGGGCATTTCACAAAACTCTTGACATGCAGACACGGTCAAAGTCCAGACTCACTAATGCATCCTAACGACTACCAGTTAGACACACTAATGCAGACCTGGTTCACTAAGACCACCGCTCTGATACCACATGAGATGACCCGTCCTAATCCATAAGGACGAATACAATAACATATGATTACATCGCAGGGTATTTGACCTCTATATGATACATTTTACAAACATTGCATTCATTTTTAAAAGACAACCTTTCATTACAACGAAAGTTGACATGTATGTATACCATTTCATAATATCCAACTTATAAATGACCTAATCTGTCATTTACTTAATAATAATCTCTATTGAACTCAATGACTTAAATGCAACGTCTTTTGAAATATGCCATGAATGACTCCAAGTAAAATCTCTAAAATGAGCAAATGCACAGCGGAAGATTTCTTTCAACCTGAGAATAAACATGCTCTAAAGTGTCAACCAAAAGGTTGGTGAGTTCATTAGTTTATTATAATCAATCATTTCCATAATTTTAATAGACCACAAGATTTCCTTTATTCAATAATCATACACTCACAAGTGTTTAAAAATCATTCATATGGATTGAACACCTGGTAACCGACGTTAGCATAATGCATATAGAATATCCCCAAAACAGAAATCCATCTGTATTAATAACTCGAAGTACTAAAGCATACCATTTTCCAGTATGGGGGGAGTTAGTGCCCGTAGATCTACCTTTAGGATTCACGTCAATTAGGGTGTCTGTTCCCTAATTCTTAGGCTACCAAGCTAAAAGGGTTATATTCGATTCGATAATCCAACCATAGAATGTAATTTTCGAGTACTTGTGTCTATTTCGTCAAACATTTATAAAAGTAGCGCATGTATTCTCAATCCCAAAAATATATATTGCAAATGCATTTAAAAAGGGAGCAAATGAAACTCACAATACTGTATTTCGTAGTAATTACGCATATGATGGCACTGAACAAATGTAAGGTTGTCCTCGGATTCATGAACCTATATTAATTATATATATTTATATGTTGGTTAATATCTGTATAACAATTTAGGTCAAGTCATAGTGTACCACAATCCTAATGCTCGAGATTATCATGCAAAAGTCAACAAAAGTCAATCTGACAAAAATGATTTCCAAAATCTATACATGATTACTATATAACCTAAATATAGTCATTTTATATATTTAAATATTTTTAACAGATTTTATTAGAGTAAATAATATAATTCATAACATTTTGTATTAAAATTTATATAATATAAATATACTTTTATATAATTTAAGTAATAAAATTTATAAAGTTCATTTAATATCATAAAAATATAATGATAGGTATTATTAATGTAATTTATATTATATGTAGTAAAATATCTTTGCATCACATATTTATTTAATAAAATAATATCGATAATAACAATAATAAGTAAAAGTTGTATTATTTTGTAATAATAACAATTATTATTATTCTATTAATAAAAATAATAACAATATTTATATTTACTAAAGATGATATTAATTATGATAAAATGATAATTCTAAACATGATAATCTTAATAATAACGATACTTTTTAATATTAACCGTAATAATAATAATATTTTATAAAAATAATAATTCTTTTCAAAATGATAATTTTTATTAATAATAATACTAAAATGATAATAAAAGTGTTATTTTACAATAGCAATGATATTTCTATTAACAATAATAAGTTTAATAAAAATGATAATTTTAATATTAATAATACTTTTAATAATAAAAGTAATGATAAAAATAATGAAAATGATATTTTTATCTAAATCAATATCTTACCATATTTTAATTTCATCATGATACTCATACTCATTATTTCCTAATCGATTTGTTTAATAGTTTTTTATCCTCTTTTATATCGCATTCATAATAATGATAATAATTGCATTCATAATAATTAGATAATACTATATTAGTTTTAAAGATAATGATACTAATAAGTATTATAATAATATTAATAATAATAGCAGTAATTATAATAATAATGATGATAGTATTAATAATAATTTCTGATAATAATAACAATAATAATAATAATAATAATAACAAAATACGATTTTTAAATAATGATGCATATATTAATAATGATAATATTAATAATAATAAGAATAATAATAATAATAATAATAATTAGGTAATAATAATAATAACGACGATAATAATGACGATAGTAATAATAATCATTTTAACAATAATACAAAAATTCAGTTGACTATAACTTCTAATCTGTTCATCGAAACCATTCGATATCTAAATAAAAAGTTCTTAATTTTTCGCTAGCTTTCCAACGACATGCATATCATATACCCTATCTCAGTAGCATATGTATCTAATTCAGGATTCATCATAACCTATCTAACGACAATATCAAACGTACAAGCATGCATAATCCTATATACTCGAGCACTAGTCATGGATACACTATTTATATATAAAAGTTAAGTTATGAGTGCTCACGTATCAATATTGAGATTCAATATTGTAGGAAAGTACGTAGACGCAAGGCAGATGATAAATACAAGATTGACCTTACGAGCATACCCTCGAACATTACCCATCACCTCCATAGCTATAACCCATAATTTCCTTAGCTCTATCCCGTTTGAAAACTTATTTTGAAATCGCCTGAACATAACTCCGTCGTAGTATTTTATGTATACTAATAATATCTTGAAATAATACTGAGTAAATATATATATGTAAATTGATTGAGAGAGTATAGAGAAATATATTTCAAATTTCTATGAAATAATGAAACCTATTGAATTCTATTTATAATAGATTTTTGAATTATTAAAGTATGAATTATTAAAGTGAATTATTAAAGTATGAATTATTAAAGTGAATTATTAAAGTATGAATTATTAAAGTGAATTATTAAAGTATGAATTATTAAAGTGAATTATTAAAGTTAAAGTAAAAGTAAAGTTAAAGTATAGTAAAAGTATAAAACTATGTATGTATAATATGCGTATAAATATATATAATATTAATTTAAATCATTATATATATTTAATAAAATAAAATATAAATATCGTTATCTTTATCATACTGGTTAAGTAATGAGTTGTCAAAAGTGGTTCTTGATATTTATAAAAGCTATATATGTTTTAATAATAAAGTTCTTTTTAAACTGAAAACGTTTTTGTACGTTTAAAACTAAATCAAATAAATATGATAACTTTGTTTTCCAAAACTAAATATATTTAAGAATCATTTTGTTAAAAATTTAAAATAATGAAAATCGTTATATCATAAAACGTTTTTAGAAAAGTAGAGTTATATATATTCATAATAGGTTTCAAGTTTTTAAATTACAGTTTGTGGGTGAAGCGTGGGATAAAGTCCAAAAGTTAAATAATCGTATGAAATCATTTTAAGGTAAAATGTTGATGTCTATTTTCTAGGTTATCTATATTCCATAATCTTACTTTCATCTTAAATAATATTAAAGTTAAATAGTTAACGCATATAAATAGAACATCGAACAGGAACTACACTAATTCTTGTCTAGTTCCCGTTATTGACACTTTTGTTCTTACTTGTAAATCACTTTACCAATTATTCCGAATACCGTTAAAAAGGAAAGGTTTCCTAACTCAAAGTGGACCTCTCAACCGAGACTCGTAATCATACAATGTATCTGACAAATCAATCATTTGATATTATCTTCTAATTCCACCGATAAATATATTGAAATAAATACGTTCATGTAAAGTATTATACGTTTAATACTTTGTTAATATTCTCAAGTTGTAATATATATACATATATATACATAATCATATACGTTCATTTAATGGTTCATGAATCGTTGGAATGAATGTATGAACATAGTTTAAAATCCTTGAGATTTAACTTACCAAACTTTGCTTATCATGTCAGAAATATATAAGGATCAAGTTTAAATTTTTTCAGAAATTCCCGGGTTGTCACACTAAGCATGTTATAAGAATAACTTACTTTAAGAAAATGATTATATTGTTTATGCATTAACATTTGGTCAACTTCATCACGTCTAAACTGATGATAGTACGATGGATCCCACCAATTGTCATAGCCATCCACCCTCCTACAAGCACTCTAAAACAAGACTACACAAATAAGGAGCTTAAATATGTTCAGTGTGTGTGTGTGTGGGGGGGTACACTATATGAATAAGAATACGTGTTTCAATACACTTTCATCAGGGCCAGTCCCGAGAATTTGAGTGCTCCGAGCGAGGTGAAAAAAAAGGCCCTAACATTTTGTGATTGAGCTTCTTAACTTGTTCCGCAAAAGTCACATTCTCGTTGCCTAACATTTCCCAATATGTTCATAACCAAACAATAACAACAATAATGACAATAAAAAAATCGAACTGACGTTGGATATGTTGGGTAATTTTGATAATAGCCTTGGCCCAAATTGTAGTCCATATATGTGATTAATTGGATCATACGAGCAGCCCAATTTGAAGGAATAAATTAGATGGTTAAAATGAAAGGAGAACGTGTGCAAGTCTGTTGAACGAGTATGATGAAAATGAAAGTGTTAAAAAGTTACTATGAATAAGCATGAGCTAAAAAGTAGTGGGGTTGTTTACAAAGTAAAAAGTAGCACGTGTGTTAGTTGAAATGTCCCGTTCATATCGATTATAAACATTTCATATTAATTGATCTCTTTGCGAGGTTTTGACCTCTATATGAGACGTTTTTCAAAGACTGCATTCGTTTTTAAAACAAACCATAACCTTTATTTTATTGACAAGGCTAAAAGGACACCACCTAGGTTATCAAGAAATGATAATCTAAAAATATCACACTTACGCACGACCAATACATATTGGTTTACAATATTAATATATTACAATAAAGTAAATCTCGAATGCAGTTTTAAACAATATTATACAAGCATGCTGACACCAAATCTTGTCCATATTTTAGCATGCAACAGCGGAAGCTCTTAATAATCACCTGAGAATAAACATGCTTTAAACGTCAACAAAAATGTTGGTGAGTTATATGTTTAACCTATATATATTAAATCGTAATAATAGACCACAAGATTTCATATTTCAATATACATCCCATACATAGAGAAAAAAATCATTCATATGGTGAACACCTGGTAACCGACATTAACAAGATGCATATAAGAATATCCCCTATCATTCCGGGACATCCATCGGACATGATAAAAATGAATTCGAAGTACTAAAGCATCCGGTACTTTAGATGGGGTTTGTTAGGCCCAATAGATCTATCTTTAGGATTCACGTCAATTAGTAGATCAGTTTACTAATTCCTAGGCTACCAAGCAAAAAGGGGCATATTCGGCTTCGATCATTCACCCATATAATGTAGTTTCATTTGTAAAGACCCATCCTAATCCATCTGGACGAATACATTACATTTGGTTACATCGCGAGGTACTTGACCTCTATATGATACATTTTACAAACATTGCATTCGTTTATAAAAGACAAACTTTCATTTCATCGAAAGTTGACAGATATATATACCATTTCATAATATATTTAAATTATAAATGACTTGATAATATTCTTGATGAACTCAAAGACTCGAATGCAACGTCTTTTGAAATATGTCATGAATGACTCCAAGTAATATCTTTAAAATGAGTAAATGCACAGCGGAAGATTTCTTTCATACCTGAGAATAAACATGCTTTGAAGTGTCAACCAAAAGGTTGGTGAGTTCATTAGTTTAACATAAATAATCATTTCCATCATTTTAATAGACCACAAGATTTTCATTTTCAGTTCTCATAAATATACGTCCCATGCATAGAGACAAAAATAATCATTCATATGGTGAACACCTGGTAACCGACATTAACAAGATGCATATAAGAATATCCCCTATCATTCCGGGAAATCCATGGGACATGATAAAACAACATCGAAGTACTAAAGCATCCGCAACTATGGATGGGGTTTGTTATGCCCAATAGATCTATCTTTAGGATTCGCGTCAATTAGTAGATCGGTTTACTAATTCTTAGGTTATCAAGCAAAAAGGGGGCATATTCGGCTTCGATCATTCACCCATATAATGTAGTTTCGATTACTTGTGTCTATTTCGTAAAACATTTATAAAATCGCATGTATTCTCAATCCCAAAAATATATATTGCAAAAGCATTTAAAAAGGGAGCAAATGAAACTCACGATACGATATTTTGTAGTAAAAATATGCATACGACGGAACTGAACAATGCAGGGTTGGCCTCGGATTCACGAACCTATATCAAGTATATATATTAATACATATAATCATAACCAAATAAATTTATATATTATATCTTAAATTATATATCTTATATATTTAATTTGTATATATTTAAAATACTTAATATTTATATTGTTTAATATTATATTAAAAATCAATAATTTGTAATATGTAAATATTTATATAAATAATCTTAATATATATAATTATATGTAATATTAGGGTAGTTGTAATAAGTATACTCTTATATAGAAAATATTTATTTGTTATAATAATATTGTTAATATAAAAGTAATAATGATAATAATAATAATAACTTTAATACTAATACTTATGTTCATACTAAATATAATAATACTCATAATACTTATTTTAATTATAATAATGTAAACTAAATTAATAAAAATCATGATAATAATAACTAACATAATAATAATAATAATAATAATAATAATAATAATAATAATAATAATAATAATAATAATAATAATAATAATAATAATAATAATAATAATAATAATAATAATAATAATGGTAATAGTAATACTACCTTAAAGAAGTAGCCCTTAAAAAAATGCCCAAGTCGCGGTTTGAACCCGCGACCTCCCGCTAACCCGATAACATCCTTAACCATTACGCTATGTGTTTCGATTCTAAAATAACACCCAACTTAAATTGTTTTTAACTTTTACTTTGCATCCTTCTTCTTCTTTTCTAAAAAAAATGCCCGAGCCCAGACTCGAACCCATGATCTCTCGCTAAAACACCCACACCACTAACCAATGCTCTGCACCTTACTTTCTTCTAATATCTAACTTGTTTTATTCATTTAACGTGTACTGGCAATCATTTTAAACCATCATTATCATACACATATCATCATTATCCTATGTATCACGCATCATACCCTAATCATCCTCTATCATAACGCGTATCATTATTATCACCAAATCTTGTTATTCCTCATCATTGAATCATCACCATCAACTAAATCATCTTATGTTTCATGTATTATTGCTAGTTCCCTCATCATTATTCGGCCATAATTATGAAACATAAACCAAATTTCAGCCTAGCATCACAAATCAACACAGCCCAACAACACTACAACCACGACCCAATTGAAAAAAAACGAAAGTTGGCTCACGGCCCAACTCGTAAATAGAAAATCACAGCCCATCAGAACTTAGTGGCCTGCATCCCAACTATGTTAAATGTTTGGATACACGATGGCCCAACAATCCTAAGCATATGGCTCAAAATATAATCTGTCTAAAGCCCAAAAATGGAATTTTATCGGTTTTTGATTTAATTGAATCATCATCGTTATTAACTTGTCAACCACAGCCCAATCTAGTATTTCAATTTATTCAAAACAAAAAGTAATAGGAACGAATTATACTTGCAAAAGTGGGTAGCAGCATTATCATTCTTATATTAATTTGCATCATCAATTCAACATCATCATTGTTACCTGTTCGCTGTACCTAAGCAAAGAACAAGACCGTAGCTGCAGTAGCGTAATATGAAGGTTTGGTGTTTTTCTTGGGTGGTTTAACAGAAGAGAAAACAGAAAGACATGAAGGTAGTAGCAGCGTGTAAATGGGCGGCTCAACAAAAGAAAAACGTGGCTGTTTGGGTTTTCTTTGTCAAACCGACAGAATTCAATCCACTTATTAATAATTGTTATCTACTTTTTGAAAAGGGCTATCAAGTGGTGAGGTAGGGTACTTCATATGTCGATCCAAAAGAGAAAGGAACAAATGCACACTACAAAGTGTTGGCCACCTAATGCAATTTATAATAACTTTAATACAATCAAATGGATGACTTAAATCAATTTTAAATCGAATCCAAGGCTGCTGTAGCATGAGGTCATCGTGAATGATCAAGACAAAAGAAAGAAAGAAAAATAAATCAATGTGTAGCAGTATTAGTTCAAAATGGATTTCGTGCAGGTGGGTTTCATTTAATACCAGAAAACAGAAGTTGCAGTAGCAGGTTGTAGGTTTTTAGTGGTGGTTGTTTGATGGTTAAACAGGTGGTGTTATTGGTGGTTTTCTAATGGTAGTGAAAGGTGGTGGTGGTATCTCTCGGTGATGATATTCAAGAGAGAAAAGAGAGGTTCAATGGTGGTAGTAAATGATGAAGGTAATGATCAATGTTTTCGAATGGTGATCTTTTGTGATGCAAGGTTACTGTGAAGGTGACGTTTGGTTGGTTTGTGAAGTGGTTGATCAATGGATTAGTGAAAAGGAGACTCCTGGTGATATGAGTAAGAAAGAATAGATGGGTGTGGTGAATGAATTAGTATGTAACTCCTATCTATATATAGTATGACATTATATGTATATAATTCAAATTGTAAAAGTTTTGCACAGTATTAAGATTGGATTCTTACCTGTTGAACAAACTAAACATATGAGCAATCGACATTAGCTGTAACCGAATTTAAAAGTGGGGAACACAAACAATGATACAAATATTATTTTAATATCATTCTATAACAAAACATGTGGTGAATTCAAAAGGAACAGATAATTGAATTCATTTGATTGATACTTTATATTCACGGATGGATTTGCAATCGTGTAAATATAAAGATCCAGCTCATTTTATTATATGCTATGTATAGGAATATATATATATATATATATATATATATATATATATATATATATATATATATATATATATATATATATATATATATATATATATATATATATATATATATATATATATATATATATATATATATATATATATATATATATATATATATATATTATTAGTTGATAATTGATGTTGGACATGAAACTAACCAAAAACATTTCACTTTCACTTTGTATCATTAGTCAACAATAGGTACATAAACATATATATAAATAATAGATAGTGAGTAGAAAGGAATTGAGTGGGAACATTGAATGTGTAGAAAATAATATGCCACCAGTAAATCTCATGAATTCAATATATGAATATTAGACGAATATAAATAATTTATGAATTTAGTAGTAAGTGGGTTCCATTACATAGCATGTGCATCGATATATATATATATATATATATATATATATATATATATATATATATATATATATATATATATATATATATATATATATATATATATATAAGTTGTAATAACATTATAGTAACATGATTTGAATGGAATCAATTAGTAACTGAAAGTGGGGACTGAACAATAAAACTACAGAGTATTAACTCTCAACTTAAGGTATCTTAACTTATTCAATAATGATCGAATGACAAAAGAGTATTACTATCGTTTATTAATAAGTTCTTAAATCATATATATATATATATATTATATATATATATATATATATATATATATATATATATATATATATATATATATATATATATATATATATATATATATTTGTAGTAGTATCATATATTATTTTATTTACACAACAAAATTAAATGATATAAGTTTCAATTTTAATTTATTTACAGATAGTGATTCATGAATCGTCGGGAATTATCGAAGGTCAATTGAATATATGAAACAGTTCAAAATTTTTGAGACTCAACCTAACAGGCTTTTCTTAAGGTGTCAAAAATATAATATCGTATCGAGAGTTTGGTTTAAAATTAGTCGAATTTTCCTGGTCACTACATCATTTACTTGTGTCTATTTCGTAAAACATTTATAAAACTGCATGTATTCTCATCCCAAAAATATTAGATTTTAAAAATGGGACTATAACTCACTTTCACAGATTTTTCCTTCGTCGGAAAGAAGACTTGGCCACTGGTCGATTCACGAACCTATAATAATATGTACATATACATTAAAGTATGATCGAAATATATTCACAACATTTTTATTACGTTTTAATGTTTAAATTTATTAAGTCAGCTATCCTCGTTAGTAACCTACAACTAGTTGTCCACAGTTAGATGTACAGAAATAAATTGATATATATTATCTTGAATCAATCCACGACCCAGTGTATACACGTCTTAGGCTAGATCACAACTCAATGTATATATATTTTTTGGAATCAACCTCAACCCTGTATAGCTAACTCAAACATTACTGCATATAGAGTGTCTATGGTTGTTCCAAATAATATATATACATGGGTCGATATGATATGTCAAAACATTGTATACGTGTCTATGGTATCCCAAGATTACATAATATGTTAGAATACATGTATAATACAATATAAGTTAGCTAGGATATGATTAATATAGATTTGTTACTAATTTTCACGTAGCTACAACAAGCAAAATTATCCAATCTTGTTTTACCCATAACTTCTTCGTTTTAAATCTGTTTTGAGTGATTCAAGTTGCTATGGTTTCATATTGAACTTAAGTTTATGAATCTAAACAGAAAAAGTACAAGTTTATAGTCGGAAATACAGGTTACAAGTCAATATTATAATAGGTAGTCATTTAAATCGAAAGAACGACGTCTTGATGACCATTTTGAAAAACATACTTCCACTTTGAGTTTAACCATGATTTTTGGATATAGTTTCATGTTCATAAGAAAAATTATTTTCCCATAAGAACAACTTTTAAATCAAAGTTTATCATAGTTTTTAATTAACTAACCCAAAACAGCCCGTGGTGTTACTATGGCAGCGTATGTCCGGTTTTACGGTGTTCTTCGTGTTTCCAGGTTTTAAATCATTAAGTTAGCATATCATATAGATATAGAACATGTGTTTAGTTGATTTTAAAAGTCAAGTTAAAAGGATTAACTTTTGTTTGCGAACAAGTTTAGAATTAACTAAACTATGTTCTAGTGATTACAAGTTTAAACCTTCGAATAAGATAGTTTTATATATATGAATTGAATGATGTAATGAACATCATTACTACCTCAAGTTTTGTGGATAAACCTACTAGAAATTAGGAAAATAGATCTAGCTTCAAAGGATCCTTGGATGGCTTGAAAGCTCTTGAAGCAAAATCATGACACGAAAACAAGTTCAAGTAAGATTTCCACTCGAAATAAGATTGTTATAGTTATAGAAATTGAATCAAAGTTTGAATATGAGTATTACCTTGTATTAGAAAGATATCTTACTGTAAATAAGAAAGATTTCTTGAGGTTGGATTATCACCTGAAATGGATTTGCAAGATTGAAAGTAAGCTAGCAAACTTAAAAGTGTTCTTAATGTGTTCTTGAATGATCTTCCTATAATGATTATTAAGTTGATTCTTGAAGTAGTTTATGAAGAGATTGAATATTATATTACTGAATTAAGAGTGTTCTTGAGTAATATGTGTTTAGAGAGAGTTAGAATGAAGATTGAAATGGAAAATGAATTGATATATATATGCATATACATACATACGTGATATATAGATATATATGATATGTATTGATTTGTTTCTAGCATAAATATCAAGGTAGAAGTTAAATGATACATCCCAACATGTTGTTGACTCTAAGATGGCTGCTAAGAGTGAATGATTAAGTGTGTATATACCAATAGTAAATACATCTAAAAGTTGTGTATTGTACGAGTACGAATACGGATGTATACGAGTAAAATTGTTGATGAAAACGAATGAGAATGTAATTGTGACCAACTTTGATAAGTAGAAGTACTTTGATAGGTGTTTTGAAGCCTTCCAAAAGTGTATTAATACATCTTAATACACTACATATGTAAGCATTTAATTGAGTCGTTAAATCATCGTTAGTCGTTACATGTAAATGTTGTTTTGAAACCTTTAAGTTAACGATCTTGTTAAATGTTGTTAACCCATTGTTTATTATATCTAATGAGATGTTAAATTATTACATTATCATGATATTATGATGTATTAATATATCTTAACATGATATATATACAGTTAAATGTCGTTACAACGATAATCGTTACATATATGTCTCGTTTCGAAATCCTTAAGTTAGTAGTCTTGTTTTTACATATGTAGTTCATTGTTAATACACTTAATGACATGTTTACTTATCATTTATCATGATTAAACATAGTGTATCAATATCTTAATATGATTCATATATATTTAGTAAGACGTTGTTATAACGATAATCATTATATATATCGTTTCGAGTTTCTTAATTCAATAAACTCATTTTTATGTATATCACTCATTGTTAATATACCTAGTGAGATGCTTACTTATCATAATATCATGTTAACTATATATATATATATATATATATATATATATATATATATATATATATATATATATATATATATATATATATATATATATATATATATATATATATATATATATATATATATCCATATGTATGTCATCATATAGTTTTTACAAGTTTTAACGTTCGTGAATCGCCGGTCAACTTGGGTGGTCAATTGTCTACATGAAACTCATTTCAATTAATCAAGTTTTAACAAGTTTGATTGCTTAACATGTTGGAAATATTTAATCATGTAAAATATCAATTTCATTTAGTATATAAGAACATGAAAAAGTTAGGGTCACTACATTAGTCAAGCAAGTGGACCCACAATTCATGCATGATTTAATTTAGTGGTCCATGTTTCTATTTTCTTATTAGTAGTAGATAATTAGTTGCAGTAACCCACGTAAGTGTAGTTTATTTGTTTTGTACTAGTATTTAAGAAGCCTTTTAGTTCATTTGTAATTTGCAGTTTTCCAAGCAAGTAATAATATCATAAGAAAATTGCCCCAAGTATTATTTCTACCTTCTTTATATGAATGTATGTATGACAGTTATAATGCTTAGTACGAATGAAAGTGGAGTTATGGAACTATATGTTTCAACAACTGGTATCAGAGCAGGTAGTAGATCCTGGTTCGTAGCAAGAAAGGAAAGCAGTAGCAGGGACCGAGATAAAAAGAAAAGAAAAGAGCAGCATAAGCAGGTGCAGTAAAGCAGTCAACAAAGTGAATCTGATCGGAAGAAAGTAGCAAGTCTAATCAGCAAGTTATCGCAGTAAGTTCTCGTAGCAAGTAGCGAGAGAGTAGCAGGATTATCACAATTCATGATCAAAAGCAAGTAGCATGTGGCTTGCAGCACGGTTGATCATAACATGTGATCAAAAGTAGTTAACAGCATATTAGAGAGAAAGAAGCAGTTTACAACAGCATGAATAAGTTGTAATTTGATCGGAGCCACTAGCAAGATTGCACGAAATTAACAGTAGGTCAGCAAGAAGAAAAGCTGGAAAGAAGAAGTTAAGATTACCAAAATTATGGGAGTGAATGTTGGATAATTTTGATAATAGTCTTGGCCCAAATTGCAGTCCATATATGTGATTAATTGGATCATACGAGCAGCCCAATTTGAAGGAATAAATTAGATGGTTAAAATGGAAGGAGAATGTGTGCAAGTCTGTTGAACGAGTATGATGAAAATGAAAGTGTTAAAAAGTTACTAGGAATAAGCATGAGCTAAAAAGTAATGGGGTTGTTTACAAAGAAAAAAGTAGCACGTGTGTTAGTCAAGCAAGTGGACCCACAATTCATACGTCCATGTTTCTATTTTCTTATTAGTAGTAGATAATTAGTTGCAGTAACCCACGTAAGTGTAGTTTATTTGTTTTGTACTAGTATTTAAGAAGCCTTTTAGTTCATTTGTAATTTGCAGTTTTTCAAGCAAGTAATAATATCATAAGAAAATTGTCCCAAGTATTATTTCTATCTTCTTTATATGAATGTGTGTATGATAGTTATAATGCTTGGTACGAATGAAAGTGGAGTTATGGAACTATATGTTCCAACAGGATACAACTAAGAGTGGGGGTGCATATGGGAGGTGATACACCAACAATTGATCTATACACACTTTATAGCATAAAACTTACAGTTATATCCCTAAGTTTATCTATGGAGTTGAACCTCTATAATTATAAATTAAGGGTATAATAGTAAGTTTATATGTATGGATCAATTATTGGTGTGTGAGTATCATCTCCCATATCTTAAGCTAAGACTTTGATCCCACATCGATGTAAAAACAAAAAAACAAAAAAAAAATATTCCCTATAAAAGCAAAGGACTTGGTTTCAATTTAAAAAGAATAAATTTTGGTTTCATTCCTAGTGCCTGATTTCAATTTCCCCTTTCTTTGGATTTTGTATTGTGTTTTGTATATTTAAGTATTATTGGATCCATCAGAAAAATATTGGGCCCCTATGAACACTGGCCCTGTGCGGATGTTCCTGTTGCTCCCTTATCTGGTCGGGCCTAACTTTTATTGCAAAATTTGAACTTGTACGCGACCTACTCCATTTATAACGGCATATAGTTCTTAATTGTAGATTATCTAGGTTGTTTTCATTAACTTTTTAACTTGTTTAGTTTGTAATTATTATTTTTTTTGTCAAAGATTTTAAGAAAATGTGATGTTATGTATCGACATATCTTCTTGAATTATAAGAATGTATTTTGTGTATCTTTTATATTTATTAGAGATTGTGTATATTCCTGTAACTTAGTCAAGTTTGTTATCTTGTACACTATATATTGTTCAATATACGATACACAATGTTTAAGGTGTATTTCATAAACCTGATATTATAATTCATGTTACAGATTTCGATACCTGTCATTGTTGTGGTAATAACGCCTTCATAGGGGCTTTAATTTATTTGATGTAAATGTCCAAATCCCGTAACTCAAAGGGCTACGACTTTCATTTCAATTGGTAGGGCCACAGCTCCTCGCTGCCCCTGAAAAGCTTCGTCATCGCACACACTAAGATTTCTCCCTAAAAAGGCTCAAATCCATCTAAAACCGACTAGTGTAACCGTTATTCCGGCGACCTCCACACCCAACCTCACCTTATGGTTCACAATGAACGAAGCTGCATGTAATGGCACAATCGCCCCATATATAAATGTAACTAAAAGGTAGATCACTTTCTCTTTTACTTGATCGAATTCTTTTCATGTGAGATACTTCAATGTAAAGCTTCGAGGAACTGACACGAATTCACCAATAGCCATGCTACATGCACCTGCAACTAGACCAGATAGACTGGTAAAAATCATGGCTCTGACATCATGTTTAACAACTCCAACACCCGAAACTAAACTATCGTTATGCATGAGACAGTTGCAAGAAGCCTCTTTGTGAGCGGTAAAAATTTTCGTCGACTTGTATTCAGAAGATAAATTCCTTTTGTTCAACCATAGAGATCAATACTAGACAAGAGAATGTTGAATTATATAAGAAAAGAAAGATGAATTGGGAACTTTATTTTCTCACCCTTTTTAACGGCGGTTAGCAGTCACTGACGGGGTTCGAACGCTATTTTGGAACCCACTCACCAGATCATTTAATTGGTCGAACTATTACAGTCCTACAGCCCCTCAAGAGGAAACCCCCACGACGAATCCATACGGGCATCGAGTGTGGTAAAACCCCCTCGGGTGAGGTTCGAACGCAAAACGTCCGCAACCTCTGAGGTCCATGGAATGGGTGGGTAACAACAAGGGAAAATTTGCAGCGATTGGGAGTCGAACCTTTGACCTCCCATATGAGAAGTTCGGTCACCATCACTACGCCAACTTTGTTATATAAATGGGGCTTGGTTTTTCAGAATCTTAACAACCGGATTGATCCTTGAATCGTGAAGCACTTTACGAATCAAATATTTCGACCCAATTAGCCACGGGTTGCACGAAATCTCGATTGGGATAAGACGAGGACTACTTAATCTCTTGGCTAAAAGAGAATTAAATAAGATGATTGTATATGAATGTTTCTATGTGTTTTGTGCAGAGAAAATTCTCAAAACGTACATCCAAGTTTGTGTGAACTGTGGTTGAAATTAACATGTTAATACATAAAACTGTCAAAAACCGACTCTAGCATGGCGTGCCACCCCCAGTTTGGTAAGGTTGCACAGTTTAAGCCATTTTCAAGTTCACCAAGTTCACGTTCGACTACTGCAATATATTTCATTCTTTACGGAACGTGTACTCCACACATCACCGAATTCGTTTTAGAGTATTAATAGATTACTTACATTCTCCGCTTAGCAAATCCAGTTACACCAAAATCATTTATTAGATGATAAAATCACCAACAAACTCCTTGTCGTTAACTTTATTTTCTTACTATACCTCATTTTCTTATAAAAGGCCTATCTTTTTCTCCTTTTTACACTAAGTTCTAATTTTTTTTTAATGCCAAAACACACACCTATTACACTCATTTTATGCACCGAGTCTAAGTTTCAATTGTAATTTGATTTTACACTTAGTTGTAAAACAAATTTAAAGACTTGCTAGTAATAGAAGTTTAAGTAAACTAAGAATGAACAAGGATATGCAAACTGATTGTGTATTGATTGATGAAATGTTTACAACCTACACTTGCTTAAATACATCACAAATCACAAACATAATGATTAATACATCATAACACACCAACTAAGCCACACTAGTAAAGGTACTTTACACATATCATACATGTGGAAATGAATCACTCAACATAGGCAAAAGTGTGCCAACAATAAAGCAAAATACCAAATTAATTAAAAGCAAATGAATGAAGATGGACACTTTGAGTTGGCACCAATATTTTAACACTCCCCCTTTGGTGCAAACTCCCGATCAACAATCCCTAACGCCTCTCGAAATTCTATGAACTTGGCCTTCATTAGAGCTTTAGTAAAGATATCGGCTACTTGAGCATTCGTCCTTACATTTGCTAGCTCGGTCTCCCCGCTTAGAACCTTTTCACGAATAAAATGATATCTCATTTCAATATGCTTAGTACCAGCATGAAAAATTGGATTCGAAGCAAGCTTGATTGCACTTTCTTTGTCACATCTCAGTTTGACAACATAATCTACTTTTTCAAGTATGTCACCAATCAACCTTCTTAACCAAGTACATTCTTGAGCCGCCATTGTTGCAGCTATGTATTCCGCTTCCGTGCTAGACAAAGCAACAACATCTTGCTTCTTGCTACACCATGAAATAACCGCGGAACCTATGTTAAAACAGTAACCCGAAGTTGAATGGCGATCATTTGCGTCTCCCATCCAATCTGGATCCACGAAACCATTTAACAAAACATTATCACACTTCTTATACCACAAGCCATGACCTATTGATCCTTTCACATAACGAATTATCCTTTTTGCTGCATCAAGATGAACATTAGTTGGACATTGCATAAATTGTGAAACAATGTCAACCGAGTAAGCAATTTCCGGCCTTGTGATAGTTAGATAAATCAAACTTCCAACCATTTGTCGGAACAACTTCACATCCTTGAGCTCTTTTCCTTGATCTTTCTTCATTTTGAGGTTTGGTTCCATTGGAGTAGTCATAGGCTTTGACTCCCCCATGTTGAAACGTTCCAAGAGACTTCTTGTATAATCCCTTTGAGAGATAAAATACCCGTTTTCTAATTTATCAACTTCCAAGCCAAAAAAACATCCAATCTCCCCCAGATTCTTCATTTCAAAACGAACCAAAAGATCATCACGTAAACGAGAGATTTCTGACTCGTTTCCTCTGGTGATAATCATGTCATGAACATATAATAACACCAAAACATGGAAACCTGATTCTTTCTTTACAAACAAACTAGAATCCGCATCAGAAATCTTAAAACCACAAAAGATAAGGTATTGTGCAACCTTACCATACCAAGCTCTCAGAGCTTGTTTCAAGCCATAAAGAGCTTTCTTCAACCGGCACACATATTCTGGAAATTGATTTGAAATGAACCCAATAGGTTGTTCCATGAACACCTCACGATCAAGCTCTCCATAGAGAAAAGCATTCTTCACATCAAGTTGCCACAATTTCCACCCTTTGTAAGCAGCTAGTGAGATTATTGTTCTCACCGTTACCATTTTAGCAACGGGGCTAAAAGTTTCCTCATAATCAAGCCCATAACTTTGACAAAAGCCACGAACCACCAACCAGGCCTTGAACCTATTAAAGGTTCCATCCGAGTTCTTCTTCAAACGGTAGACCCATTTGCAAGTAACCGGTTTACATGCTTCCGGTTTCTTGACAAGCTCCCAAGTTTCATTCTTTTCCAATGCATCAATCTCCTCTTGCATTGCTTTTCTTCAATCCGGAGAATCTTTAGCTTCTTCATAACATGTTGGTTCTTCGGTTAAGACACCTGAAAATAAATAAGTTGTGACTGTGTTCACCTCATAGTCACTTAGATGTTTTGGTTGTCTCTTTTCTCTTGTTGACCTTCTAACTTGAGTTTGTACTTCTTCACTAGGTGCCTCTTCTTGAGTTTGAGAACCACCATCATTCTCACTTTCTTCTTGAGTATCAATACTAGGAAACATAAATTTGTAATCTCTATTTTCTTCACCATTTTTGTTTGATTCAAAAAATTGAGAAGACACTTCATCAAATACCACATCTCTTGAAGTGGTAAACTTCTTTGTTTCTTGATCCATACACCTCCAACCTTTCCTGTGAGTATCATAACCAACAAAAATACACTTTCGAGCTTTTGGGTCAAGTTTGGTTCGATTAGCTTAAGGAACATGAACATAACAAATAGAACCAAACACCCTAAAATAGCTTACATTTGGCTTTTGACCATAAGCTAGCTCAAAAGATGATTTTTGCGTACCTGGCCAAGATGGTAACCGATTAGACACATGACAAGCACATTGAAGTGCTTCCGCCCATAGCTCCCTAGGCAACCCTTTGTCATGTAACAAAGATAAGCATATTGAAACAAGGTAAGCAATCTTTCTTTCTGAAACCCCATTTTGTTGTGGAGTATCCGGACAAGTCATTTGGCGAGAAATACCATTTATTTTACAATAAGTAAAGAAATCATTTGACATGAATTCTCCACCATTATCACTCCTAAGAGCTTTTACCTTTCTCCCAAATTCGAATTCGACCGCTTCTTTGAATTCTATGAACTTTGATATGGCTTCACTCTTCTCCTTTAAAAACTTCACCCAAGTATACCTAGAATAGTCATCAATTAACACCATGACATAGCAATGACCGCTATAACTTGGTGTTCTTGTTGGCCCCATCAAATCCGTATGAATCAAGTCAAGTAAACCTTGTTTTCGGTTTGTTGACTTCTTATATGGAAGCCGGTGCGACTTTCCATATTGACATCCTTGGCATATCACCTCTTCACGAACATTCTTGAGTTTAGGAATTCCATCAACTAGCTTATGTGAGAATATCTTTTGCAATATTTGATATCCCACATGGCCTAGTCTTGCATGCCAAATAGCTCCGTTGTCGGTTTGACTTATTTTCTTCACATAAGCTTCACCTGCAGACAACACAAATAAAGAACCTTTCTTTTCTCCCGTGAAAAGAACATTACCCACAATCTCCTTAACATTCTCAAGGACTTTCACATTCGTTGGACCAAAAAGAACATACTTCCCGGATTCGGTAATTTGAGGTACTGACACTAAGTTCTTGGTCAATTTAGGAACAAGATAAACATCTTCCAAAGTAAATGTATCATTATTAATGTAGTGACCCGAACTTTTCCATGTTTATATATATTAATTGAGATTGATATTTACATGATTAAATGTTTCCAACATGTTAAGCAATCAAACTTGTTAAGACTTGATTAATTGAAATATGTTTCATATAGACAATTGACCACCCAAGTTGACCGGTGATTCACGAACGTTAAAACTTGTAAAAACTATATGATGACATATATATGGATATATATATATATATAGTTAACATGATACTATGATAAGTAAACATATCATTAAGTATATTAACAATGAACTACATATGTAAAAACAAGACTACTAACTTAATGATTTTTAAACGAGACATATATGTAACGATTATCGTTGTAAAGACATTTAATGTATATATATCATATTAAGAGATATTCATACATGATAATATCATGATAATATAATAATTTAAAATCTCATTTGATATTATAAACATTGGGTTAACAACATTTAACAAGATCGTTAACCTAAAGGTTTCAAAACAACACTTACATGTAACGACTAACGATGATTTAACGACTCAGTTAAAATGTATATACATGTAGTGTTTTAATATGTATTTATACACTTTGGAAAGACTTCAATATACTTATCAAAATACTTCTACTTAACAAAAATGCTTACAATTACATCCTCGTTCAGTTTCATCAACAATTCTACTCGTATGCACCCGTATTCGTACTCGTACAATACACAGCTTTTAGATGTATGTACTATTGGTATATACACTCCAATGATCAGCTCTTAGCAGCCCATGTGAGTCGCCTAACACATGTGGGAACCATCATTTGGCAACTAGCAAGAAATATCTCATAAAATTACAAAAATATGAGTAATCATTCATGACTTATTTATATGAAAATAAAATTACATATCCTTTATATCTAATCCATACACCAACGACCAAAAATACCTACAAACACTTTCATTCTTCAATTTTCTTCATCTAATTGATCTCTCTCAAGTTCTATCTTCAAGTTCTAAGTGTTCTTCATAAATTCTACAAGTTCTAGTTACATAAAATCAAGAATACTTTCAAGTTTGCTAGCTCACTTCCAATCTTGTAGGGTGATCATCCAACCTCAAGAAATCTTTGTTTCTTACAGTAGGTTATCATTCTAATACAAGGTAATAATCATATTCAAACTTTGGTTCAATTTCTATAACTATAACAATCTTATTTCAAGTGATGATCTTACTTGAACTTGTTTTCGTGTCATGATTCTGCTTCAAGAACTTCGAGCCATCCAAGGATCCGTTGAAGCTAGATCCATTTTTCTCTTTTCCAGTAGGTTTATCCAAGGAACTTAAGGTAGTAATGATATTCATAACATCATTCGATTCATACATATAAAGCTATCTTATTCGAAGGTTTAAACTTGTAATCACTAGAACATAGTTTAGTTAATTCTAAACTTGTTCGCAAACAAAAGTTAATCCTTCTAACTTGACTTTTAAAATCAACTAAACACATGTTCTATATCTATATGATATGCTAACTTAATGATTTAAAACCTGGAAACACGAAAAACACCGTAAAACCGGATTTACGCCGTCGTAGTAACACCGCGGGCTGTTTTGGGTTAGTTAATTAAAAACTATGATAACCTTTGATTTAAAAGTTGTTATTCTGAGAAAATGATTTTTATTATGAACATGAAACTATATCCAAAAATTATGGTTAAACTCAAAGTGGAAGTATGTTTTCTAAAATGGTCATCTAGACGTCGTTCTTTTGACTGAAATGACTACCTTTACAAAAACGACTTGTAACTTATTTTTCTGACTATAAACCTATAATTTTTCTGTTTAGATTCATAAAATAGAGTTCAATATGAAACCATATCAATTTGATTCACTCAAAACGGGTTTAAAATGAAGAAGTTATGGGTAAAACAAGATTGGATAATTTTTCTCATTTTAGCTACGTGAAAATTGGTAACAAATCTATTCCAACCATAACTTAATCAACTTGTATTGTATATTATGTAATCTTGAGATACCATAGACACGTATACAATGTTTCGACCTATCATGTTGACACATCTATATATATTTTGGAACAACCATAAACACTCTATATGTGAATGTTGGAGTTAGCTATACAGGGTTGAGGTTGATTCCAAAATATATATAGTTTGAGTTGTGATCAATACTGAGATACGTATACACTGGTTCGTGGATTGATTCAAGATAATATTTATCGATTTATTTCTGTACATCTAACTGTAGACAACTAGTTGTAGGTTACTAACGAGGACAGCTGACTTAATAAACTTAAAACATCAAAATATATTAAAAGTGTTGTAAATATATTTTGAACATACTTTGATATATATGTATATATTGTTATAGGTTCGTGAATCAACCAGTGGCCAAGTCTTACTTCCCGACGAAGTAAAAATCTGTGAAAGTGAGTTATAGTCCCACTTTTAAAATCTAATATTTTTGGGATGAGAATACATGCAGGTTTTATAAATGATTTACAAAATAGACACAAGTACGTGAAACTACATTCTATGGTTGAATTATCGAAATCGAATATGCCCCTTTTTATTAAGTCTGGTAATCTAAGAATTAGGGAACAGACACCCTAATTAACGCGAATCCTAAAGATAGATCTATTGGGCCTAACAAACCCCATCCAAAGTACCGGATGCTTTAGTACTTCGAAATTTATATCATATCCGAAGGGTGTCCCGGAATGATGGGGATATTCTTATATATGCATCTTGTTAATGTCGGTTACCAGGTGTTCACCATATGAATGATTTTTATCTCTATGTATGGGATGTGTATTGAAATATGATACTTGTGGTCTATTATTATGATTTGATATATATAGGTTAAACCTATAACTCACCAACATTTTTGTTGACGTTTTAAGCATGTTTATTCTCAGGTGATTATTAAGAGCTTCCGCTGTCGCATACTTAAATAAGGACGAGATTTGGAGTCCATGCTTGTATGATATTGTGTAAAAACTGCATTTAAGAAACTTATTTTGTTGTAACATATTTGTATTGTAAACCATTATGTAATGGTCGTGTGTAAACAGGATATTTTAGATTATCATTATTTGATAATCTACGTAAAGCTTTTTAAACCTTTATTGATGAAATAAAGGTTATGGTTTGTTTTAAAATGAATGCAGTCTTTGAAAAACGTCTCATATAGAGGTCAAAACCTTGCAACGAAATCAATTAATATGGAACATTTTTAATCAATAAGAACGGGACATTTCAATTAACATCAATAATAGCATTACCTTCCTTTTTCACCGGATGAGTTGAGTTGTCGGCCGTGATTACAACTCCATTTTGATTGAGATCTCTAACGTCATGAAGAAGAGTTCCATCACCGGTCACATGATGAGAGCAACCCGAATCAACTATCCATTGATTCTTCTTGACAACCGTATCAATGGTAAAACATTGCTCCCATTTGACTTCATCATCATCGTTGCTTGAACAAGCCATGTTTGCTTTTGTGACTTTGGAATGACAATATCTCTTGATGTGACCAACCTTCCCACACTTGTAACATGTATGAGGTTTCTTCTCATAGTTACCTTTGTAACTAGTTTGCTCTTCTTCCTTTTCTTTGCTTGAAGAACCTTTCTTGTGATTCTTTCCCTTTGAAAACAAAATTGCGTCATTTTCAAATCCTTTAGCCATTTGCTTGGCCAAAGCTTCTTGATTAGAGAGTAAATTCTCCAATTCTTCAACTGAAGGTTGAGTAGCCCACCCCTGAATAGAGGTTATGAACGGGACATACTCTTTCTTCAAACTGCGAATTAGATATCTTCGCAAACGAGCTTCACTAATTTTCTCTTTGTCATCAATCTCTGAAATTTCAGAACATAGATTTTTGACCAGTAAGAAATATTCGGAAACACTCATACCTTCTTGTCTTGAGATTGCTAACTCGTTTTCCAAGAATTGTAACCTTGCGGTATTTTTCTTAGAAAAGAGTTTCTCAAGAGTATCCCATACTTCTTTTGGAGAAGTAATATCACGAACGTGTTCAATGAACTATTTGCTAATTGAAGTTCTGAATGCAAAGAGAGCCTTTCCACATCGTACCTTCTATTTTCTTCTCGACTCTACATTCTCTAGAGTTTCTATGGGAATTATGGCTTCACCTCCAGACACAAGTTCCCATAGATCATGACCTTGAAGAAAAGCCTCCATACACATCTTCCAATACTTGTAGTTGTTGCCTACAAGTTTCTCCATTCCATTGACCATACCACTATTGCTTACATTTGAGACTTCCATTTTTTATTAGCAAGAAACTAGTTTAGACTTTGAGTAATTGCACACAAAGTTTAACTTAGGACTAAACTTATAACCAAGTTTATAACCAAGCTCTTGATACCATAAAACAAATTTAAAGACTTGCTAGTAATAGAAGTTTAAGTAAACTAAGAATGAACAAGGATATGCAAACTGATTGTGTATTGATTGATGAAATGTTTACAACCTACACTTGCTTAAATACATCACAAATCACAAACATAATGATTAACACATCATAACACACCAACTAAGCCACACTAGTAAAGCTACTTTACACCTATCATACATGTGGAAATGAATCACTCAACATGGGCAAAAGTGTGCCAACAATAAAGCAAAATACCAAATTAATTAAAAGCAAATGAATCAAGATGGACACTTTGAGTTGGCACCAATATTTTAACAAGTTGAAGGGTCACTCAAATAGCACTAGACCAAATTGGGCCGTTTGTTCTCATTTCTATCCTTTTATCACTCATTACAGGATCTATGCAAGTGGTGTTCGAAGAATCACATTTGCTACCGAATGCCAGATATTTCCTCGACAATATGCTATGACAGTAATCGAGATCACACTAATCATTAGCATATTCTAAGAGATTATCACCAAAAAGCCCATTTTTTGAACTTGTTTGCGTGAGGGCCCATAAAAAAAAAGTTTGACAATTTGCCCTCGCAAGGAGCAAGATGCCTCTTGCTCCCTTACGCCTTGCGTCCTTGCGACCTTAGTCACACTTGAGAGCAAGGAGTAAGGTGACTCTTGCTCCCTTGCTCCCAGGTGGAAGAAAGGATGCAAGGTGCATCTTGCTCCCTTGCTTCCACCTAGGAGCAAGGTGCCTCTTGCTCCCTTGCTTCTGAAATGTCCCGTTCTTATTGATTAAAAATGTTCCATATTAATTGATTTCGTTGCGAGGTTTTGACCTCTATATGAGACGTTTTTCAAAGACTGCATTCATTTTTAAAACAAACCATAACCTTTATTTCATAAATAAAGGTTTAAAAAGCTTTACGTAGATTATCAAATAATGATAATCTAAAATATCCTGTTTACACACGACCATTACATAATGGTTTACAATACAAATATGTTACATCGAAATCAGTTTCTTGAATGCAGTTTTTACACAATATCATACAAACATGGACTCCAAATCTTGTCCTTATTTTAGTATGCAACAGCGGAAGCTCTTAGTATTCACCTGAGAATAAACATGCTTTAAACGTCAACAAAAATGTTGGTGAGTTATAGGTTTAACCTATATATATCAAATCGTAACAATAGACCACAAGATTTCATATTTCAATACACATCCCATACATAGAGATAAAAATCATTCATATGGTGAACACCTGGTAATCGACATTAACAAGATGCATATTTAAGAATATCCCCATCATTCCGGGACACCCTTCGGATATGATATAAATTTCGAAGTACTAAAGCATCCGGTACTTTGGATGGGGTTTGTTAGGCCCAATAGATCTATCTTTAGGATTCGCGTCAATTAGGGTGTCTGTTCCCTAATTCTTAAATTACCAGACTTAATAAAAAAAAGGGGCATATTCGATTTCGATAATTCAACCATAGAATGTAGTTTCACGTACTTGTGTCTATTTTGTAAATCATTTATAAAACCTGCATGTATTCTCATCCCAAAAATATTAGATTTTAAAAGTTGGACTATAACTCACTTTCACAGATTTTTACTTCGTCGGGAAGTAAGACTTGGCCACTGGTTGATTCACGAACCTATAACAATATATACATATATAACAAAGTATGTTCAAAATATATTTACAACACTTTTAATATATTTTGATGTTTTAAGTTTATTAAGTCAGCTGTCCTCGTTAGTAACCTACAACTAGTTGTCCACAGTTAGATGTACAGAAATAAATCGATAAATATTATCTTGAATCAATCCACGACCCAGTGTATACGTATCTCAGTATTGATCACAACTCAAACTATATATATTTTGGAATCAACCTCAACCCTGTATAGCTAACTCCAACATTCACATATAGAGTGTCTATGGTTGTTCCGAAATATATATAGATGTGTCGACATGATAGGTCGAAACATTGTATACGTGTCTATGGTATCTCAAGATTACATAATATACAATACAAGTTGATTAAGTTATGGTTGGAATAGATTTGTTACCAATTTTCACGTAGCTAAAATGAGAAAAATTATCCAATCTTGTTTTACCCATAACTTCTTCATTTTAAATCCGTTTTGTAACATCCCGCATTTTTCCGTTAAATTTATTTTTAACACTGTCTTTTTTTTTAATAAATATCTTTCGTTATTTAAATTCGTAGTTTCCGTTGACTAACGTTCATAATATTCCCGCTATTTAATTATAACATCACTCGATTACTCGGGCGTTTTTAAAATATTCGTTCGGTTAATTCTCGCACTCGACTACAAACTTGAGGGACTAAACTTGCCAAGAGACTAAACTCTTGACTAGGTCAACTAGTCAAGGTATCCTCACCACCACTCATTATCCACCATTTTTCTTTTTCTTTTCCTTAACACTTTCAACATTTCTCTCAAATCCTCTCAACAAAGATTCATCATCCAAACCGAATCAAGAAGGAAACATCAAAACAAATTACATTTTCGTGATCCTCTCTTCATCCTCTACATTTTGGTACCAATTTCATCAAGTTTGGGTAACATTTCTAAAACTCTAGATTTTCTCTAAATTCGTGTTTTTATACTTGAAATGGTGTTAGTTAGTGTCTATGGCTCGTGTGTAACATGAATATATATTTTGTTTGCTCGATTTGTTGTTTTGAGTAACTAGTTTGAACATTTGAAATGGGTTTGCTTAATCTTGCATTTTGAAAGATTAAAGGTTGTTTGATTGTTAAAGTTCATGTTTTAATTGTGTTACTAGTATCACTAGCTTCGTTTTGATGCGTAGGTTGATTAAGAAAACTTCAAACACATGATTATTGATTTTTGTGAATTTTGGTTAGGGTTTGATAGACTTTGAAATGAACTTTTGATGCGTTGAATGCTTGTTAATGTTGTTAGTAAGTGTTTAGATGCAATGTATGCTTAATTACCTTTGAAACGGCATATCGTATGTGTAAATTGGATTCCCGAATCATAAAATACGTTTTACGAACTTGAAACTTTGAAAATAAACCTTTCTTGATCAATTGACGAGTTTTTGGTTATTTTAATTGATGTTTTTGCTTGTGAAAGGTAGTTAATTGTATTCCTTGTCAAAGGAGCTTTCCAATGATATAAGATGCGTATTCTAAGTGTTTACGGTTTGCGTTTTGTGCTAAATTGAATTTTGGATCAAGACTTGAACTTTTGAAACTGACCAGGTACCAGGCCACGCCTAAATGTCGCGGCGCGACACCTCTGGCCGCGGCGCGGCAATAGCCGTGTTTGGGTTCTGACCTACATGGTCAAAATTTAGAAAATGTTTGCTACGCTACGCACCTCCGATTCACATGTAACTTGTTCTAACATGCTTATATATGATTAAAAACCTTAGAAAAATAGTTCGGGATCCGACCCGAACGTGTTGACTTTTTCGTTGACTTTGACTTGACCGAGTTTGACTTTTAGTTAAACTTAACCAAACATTTATGCAATCGTTCTAATCTTCTTTTATACTTGATTCTTGCATGAAACTTGACAACGTGATTCACATGCTATACTATTCGAGTCGTAACGAGCCATAAGACTAATTGAACACATTTCGCCCGACCTTGTGTCGTAACCGGTTAATTGATACAACTTACTTGTTTAGGTCAAGGCTAAGCAACAATCATGCACACGTTTACTTTGTGAAGTACTTTTATACTCGTGCACTCGAGGTGAGATCATAGTCCCATCTTTCAACAACTTTTATGCTTTAAACTATGGGATGAGAAACATATACGTATCATACTTTTACACTTGAACACAAGTACGAAAACGAACATTCCACGTACGGGTTTGAACAAAAAGCCTCAATTTAATTATCATTAGTTACACTTGCAGGGTGTAAACGTGAACTTATATTATGTGATCACATGGGCTTGACGAGCCTCATTCGGACGGTTCGCTACCGTTAGCGGATGAAATATATTTTCGGGTCTAGTGTATGTTCTAACACTACGCAAAGGGTGCAAAACAGTTAAGTTTGATAATTGGGTGCCCGAGATACAAACAACAACTTTGGAATGCAAATGATTTTGATAATCATCTTATACTAAATCTTGTGGTTCAAAAACAACGTTTACAAACACCTATGATTTCACCAACGTTTTTCGTTGACAGTTTTCTATATGTTTCTCAGGTTCATACTTGGCTATTTGATACATGCTTCCGCGTACACTCATACTTGCTTGGAGTTAAGCATACATGCATACACTCTGATTTCTTGCTTGGGGTCAAGCATACATACATACATACGCTAGTAATAGCACCTTTGGATTCAAACATGTTGTTTACATACTTACGCTATTTATAGCAAACCGTGACTTTCAACTTATATTATGTCGCAAGTTATTTCATTTATACTTTACAACTTTTGTAAACTTAAACTTGTTGTCGAACCGTTTGGTAAACTAAACTTTGTAAGTTTTGTACATTTCAAATGAATGCGACATAATTTTGGTCAAACGAGTCTCATATAGGGACTACGACCACGTAACGGGACCTAAGTTAGCGGCGCCGTCAATGACGATTTTGTCGGGTCGTCACAGATGGTATCAGAGCGTTGGTTGTAGGGAACTAGGATGTGCATTAGTGTGTCTGACAGAGTCATTAGGACGCATTAGTGAATCTAGACTACAACCGGATAGTTAATCATTGCATCCTGACTTGCATTTGCTATAGATAGCACTTACTTGACTATTTGTGCATATATACTTGAATCTTTCTTAGGTGAACTCCATAATGGTACCAAACTTTCATCATACGAATCCGTATTCTGCCACTTCCTGGTAACACACGTAAATTCGAGATTCATGCGCGTAAGGATGACAACGACTTCATTGGTCACACTTGTCCGGGAACCCTGTCTCCCAGATTATGATTCGCCACCGTTTCAACTTACTATCGGTGTCACACCGGTGTTCCTTACTATCTACCACTTCTTGTTACTACCATCACTACCCTAGGTGAGTATCGTCATCGCTAATTATCACTACGGTTGCGTACTTTTTGTTATCATGATTCGTTACTCTTTTCGTGCCTAAGGGCATTATCGCTTGACTTGAACCGCAATGACGTGAACAATCATTTATACACTTCCCTCGGGGAACGCTTCTTTATAGTTGCACTAATTCTTTCGATTCAATACGAGTCACGTTAGAGACGTCATTACACTTTGTTTATTTTAAACTTCACGATTACACGAACTTGAATCTGTAGAGTGATGTGGGAATGGAGGTATGAGTTAGCGTAATATAACGACACTCGATCAACGTGGTTATATTACGGTAAGTCATACCAAAGTTCTAATGACACATGATGGTGGTTGGACTCGATCAACCTAATCACCACCATGTGCCATGTACATGACTTTATTTTTCTTGTTTGAACATCCGAAAACTCCGAGAATACTGATAACAACCATACCCGGGACACATCTTCGATTATTGTCGAACCATATTGATGCTTCCGAATGAATGACAAATTCTTTCGACTTCAAACATATGTTACACGTGTGTACTATCTCGTTTTCTTATAGTTTTTATAGACGAACTACAAAATGCTTGGTATGCTCACATCGAGGCGAAAACTTCTCTCGCCTTACACTCGTACTTCCGTTTAAGGAAATATTTTATCTAAATTCTCAATGGAGAGAGAGACTCTTCACACTATACTAGTATTCGCCTCGAGGGTGAATAGTCCTATCGAACATTTTCGGAAACCGATAAATCTTCCGCGGCGCAAAATTCTTGAGAAACAGAAACTTGTTCCAACAAACGTTTTCACGTCCTAACAAACTCTTTCAAATATACCTTAAAGAGATGTACCTCGTTTCGGATCGAGATCCTCGTTTCACTTCTAGATTTCAGAGTGCCTTACAAAAAGCTTCGGGACCACGTTTAAACATGAGTACCGCGTATCATCCACAAACCGACGGACCAAGCAAACACATGATTCAAACCTTGAAAACCATAATACGAGTTTGCGTTATCAACTTCAAATTTACTTGAGAAAAGTTTTTGCCTTTAACCAAATTCTCTTACAACGATGGTTATCATTCAAGTCTTAACGTCACACCTTTTGAAATCTTATATGACCGGAAACGTCATTCTCCTTTTGTAGAACCAAGTAAATGATAATCAAGTCACCGAACCTGGACTCATTCATGGAGTAACCGTTAAAATCGTTCCAATCCGAGAAAGGCTCGAGACGGCCCGTAGTCGCCAAAGGAGATATGCCAATGTTAGACGTAAACCTTTCGAATTCCATGTGGGAAATCGCGTAACGTTAAAAGTCGCGCCTTGAAAAGGTGTAATCCGTGTCGAAAACGTAGAAAGCTAAATTCGCGATATTTTGATCCTTTTAAAATCTTGGGGCATTTTGTACCCGTTGCTTACCGTTTCGAACTTCCGACTCAAACAAATTCCGTTCACCCTACATTCTGTGTATCAAACTTAAAGGCGTGTCTTGCGAAACAAGAACTTGTTATCCTCTTCGACGAACTTACTATCAACGATAAACTTCACTTCCTAGGAGGACCGGTTGAAACTGTAAATCGTGAAACCAAACTTTAAACCATTGTAAAAAATCCCGACTGTCAAAGTTCGTTGAAATGCCCAAGGAAGTACCCTCACTTATTCGTAGAATTTGCAACGCAAGGTTTCGAAGAAGAAACAACAACTACTACTTCCAACTAAATTTCGGGACGAAATTTCTTTTAAGGTGTAGGTAATGTAACATCCCGCATTTTTCCGTTAAATTTATTTTTAACAGTGTCTTTTTTTTTTAATAAATATCTTTCGTTATTTAAATTCGTAGTTTCCGTTGACTAACGTTCATAATATTCCCACTATTTAATTATAACATCACTCGATTACTCGGGCGTTTTTAAAATATTCGTTCGGTTAATTCTCGCACCCGACTACAAACTTGAGGGACTAAACTTGCCAAGAGACTAAACTCTTGACTAGGTCAACTAGTCAAGGTATCCTCACCACCACTCATTATCCACCATTTTTCTTTTTCTTTTCCTTAACACTTTCAACATTTCTCTCAAATCCTCTCAACAAAGATTCATCATCCAAACCGAATCAAGAAGGAAACATCAAAACAAATTACATTTTCGTGATCCTCTCTTCATCCTCTACATTTTGGTACCAATTTCATCAAGTTTGGGTAACATTTCTAAAACTCTAGATTTTCTCTAAATTCGTGTTTTTATACTTGAAATGGTGTTAGTTATTGTCTATGGCTCGTGTGTAACATGAATATATATTTTGTTTGCTCGATTTGTTGTTTTGAGTAACTAGTTTGAACATTTGAAATGGGTTTGCTTAATCTTGCATTTTGGAAGATTAAAGGTTGTTTGATTGTTAAAGTTCATGATTTAATTGTGTTACTAGTATCACTAGCTTCGTTTTGATGCGTAGGTTGATTAAGAAAACTTCAAACACATGATTATTGATTTTTGTGAATTTTGGTTAGGGTTTGATAGACTTTGAAATGAACTTTTGATGCGTTGAATGCTTGTTAATGTTGTTAGTAAGTGTTTAGATGCAATGTATGCTTAATTACCTTCGAAACGGCATATCGTATGTGTAAATTGGATTCCCGAATCATAAAATACGTTTTACGAACTTGAAACTTTGAAAATAAACCTTTCTTGATCAATTGACGAGTTTTCGGTTATTGTAATTGATGTTTTTGCTTGTGAAAGGTAGTTAATTGTATTCCTTGTCAAAAGAGCTTTCCAATGATATAAGATGCGTATTCTAAGTGTTTACGGTTTGCGTTTTGTGCTAAATTGAATTTTGGATCAAGACTTGAACTTTTGAAACTGACCAGGTACCAGGCCACGCCTAATGTCGCGGCGCGACACCTCTGGCCGCGGCGCGGCAATAGCCATGTTCGGGTTCTGACCTACATGGTCAAAATTTAGAAAATGTTTGCTACGCTACGCACCTCCGATTCACATGTAACTTGTTCTAACATGCTTATATATGATTAAAAACCTTAGAAAAATAGTTCGGGATCCGACCCGAACGTGTTGACTTTTTCGTTGACTTTGACTTGACCGAGTTTGACTTTTAGTTAAACTTAACCAAACGTTTATGCAATCGTTCTAATCTTCTTTTATACTTGATTCTTGCATGAAACTTGACAACGTGATTCACATGCTATACTATTCGAGTCGTAACGAGCCATAGGACTAATTGAACACATTTCGCCCGACCTTGTGTCGTAACCGGTTAATTGATACAACTTACTTGTTTAGGTCAAGGCTAAGCAACAATCATGCACACGTTTACTTTGTGAAGTACTTTTATACTCGTGCACTCGAGGTGAGATCATAGTCCCATCTTTCAACAACTTTTATGCTTTAAACTATGGGATGAGAAACATATACGTATCATACTTTTACACTTGAACACAAGTACGAAAACGAATATTCCACGTACGGGTTTGAACAAAAAGCCTCAATTCAATTATCATTAGTTACACTTGCAGGGTGTAAACGTGAACTTATATTATGTGATCACATGGGCTTGACGAGCCTCATTCGGACGGTTCGCTACCGTTAGCGGATGAAATATATTTTCGAGTCTAGTGTATGTTCTAACACTACGCAAAGGGTGCAAAACAGTTAAGTTTGATAATTGGGTGCCCGGGATACAAACAAAAACTTTGGAATGCAAATGATTTTGATAATCATCTTATACTAAATCTTGTGGTTCAAAAACAACGTTTACAAACACCTATGATTTCACCAACGTTTTTCGTTGACAGTTTTCTATATGTTTCTCAGGTTCATACTTGGCTATTTGATACATGCTTCTGCGTACACTCATACTTGCTTGGAGTTAAGCATACATGCATACACTCTGATTTCTTGCTTGGGGTCAAGCATACATACATACATACGCTAGTAATAGCACCTTTGGATTCAAACATGTTGTTTACATACTTACGCTATTTATAGCAAACCGTGACTTTCAACTTATATTATGTCGCAAGTTATTTCATTTATACTTTACAACTTTTGTAAACTTAAACTTGTTGTCGAACCGTTTGGTAAACTAAACTTTGTAAGTTTTGTACATTTCAAATGAATGCGACATAATTTTGGTCAAACGAGTCTCATATAGGGACTACGACCACGTAACGGGACCTAAGTTAGCGGCGCCGTCAATGACGATTTTGTCGGGTCGTCACACGTTTTGAGTTAATCAAATTGCTATGGTTTCATATTGAACTCTATTTTATGAATCTAAACAGAAAAAATATAGGTTTATAGTCGGAAAAATAAGTTACAAGTCATTTTTGTAAAGGTAGTCATTTCAGTCGAAAGAACGACGTCTAGATTACCATTTTAGAAAACATACTTCCACTTTGAGTTTAACCATAATTTTTGGATATAGTTTCATGTTCATAATAAAAATCATTTTCTCAGAATAACAACTTTTAAATCAAAGTTTATCATAGTTTTTAATTAACTAACCCAAAACAGCCCGCGGTGTTACTACGACGGCATAAATCCGGTTTTACGGTGTTTTTCGTATTTTCAGGTTTTAAATCATTAAGTTAGCATATCATATAGATATAGAACATGTGTTTAGTTGATTTTAAAAGTCAAGTTAGAAGGATTAACTTTTGTTTGCGAACAAGTTTAGAATTAACTAAACTATGTTCTAGTTATTACAAGTTTAAACCTTCGAATAAGATAGCTTTATATGTATGAATCGAATGATGTTATGAACATCATTACTACCTTAAGTTCCTTGGATAAACCTACTGGAAAAGAGAAAAATGGATCTAGCTTCAACGGATCCTTGGATGGCTCGAAGTTCTTGAAGCAGAATCATGACACGAAAACAAGTTCAAGTAAGATCATCACTTGAAATAAGATTGTTATAGTTATAGAAATTGAACCAAAGTTTGAATATGATTATTACCTTGTATTAGAATGATAACCTACTGTAAGAAACAAAGATTTCTTGAGGTTGGATGATCACCTTACAAGATTGGAAGTGAGCTAGCAAACTCGAAAGTATTCTTGATTTTATGTAACTAGAACTTGCAGAATATATGAAGAACACTTAGAACTTGAAGATAGAACTTGAGAGAGATCAATTAGATGAAGAAAATTGAAGAATGAAAGTGTTTGTAGGTGTTTTTGGTCGTTGGTGTATGGATTAGATATAAAGGATATGTAATTTTGTTTTCATGTAAATAAGTCATGAATGATTACTCATATTTTTGTAATTTTATGAGATATTTCATACTAGTTGCCAAATGATGGTTCCCACATGTGTTAGGTGACTCACATGGGCTGCTAAGAGCTGATCATTGGAGTGTATATACCAATAGTACATACATCTAAAAGCTGTGTATTGTACGAGTACGAATACGGGTGCATACGAGTAGAATTGTTGATGAAACTGAACGAGGATGTAATTGTAAGCATTTTTGTTAAGTAGAAGTATTTTGATAAGTGTATTGAAGTCTTTCAATAGTGTATAAATACATATTAAAACACTACATGTATATACATTTTAACTGAGTCGTTAAGTCATCGTTAGTCGTTACATGTAAGTGTTGTTTTGAAACCTTTAGGTTAACGATCTTGTTAAATGTTGTTAACCCAATGTTTATAATATCAAATGAGATTTTAAATTATTATATTATCATGATATTATCATGTATGAATATCTCTTAATATGATATATATACATTAAATGTCTTTACAACGATAATCGTTACATATATGTCTCGTTTAAAAATCATTAAGTTAGTAGTCTTGTTTTTACATATGTAGTTCATTGTTAATATACTTAATGATATGTTTACTTATCATAGTATCATGTTAACTATATATATATCCATATATATGTCATCATATAGTTTTTACAAGTTTTAACGTTCGTGAATCACCGGTCAACTTGGGTGGTCAATTGTCTATATGAAACATATTTCAATTAATCAAATCTTAACAAGTTTGATTGCTTAACATGTTGGAAACATTTAATCATGTAAATGTCAATCTCAATTAATATATATAAATATGGAAAAGTTCGGGTCACTACAGCTTCCACCCGGGAGCAAGGGAGCAAGAGGCACCTTGCGTCCTTGCTCCCACCTGAGAGCAAGAGAGCAAGATGCACCTTGCGTCCTTGCTTCCACCTGGGAGCAAAGGAGCAAGATGCACCTTGCGTCCTTGCTTCCTTGCTTAAGGGAGCAAGAGGCACCTTGCTCCTTGCTCCTTGCTCTCAAGTGTGACTAAGGTCGCAAGGACGCAAGGCGCAAGGGAGCAAGAGGCTTCTTGCTCCTTGCGAGGGCAAATTGTCAAACTTTTTTTTATGGGCTCTCACGCAAACAAGTTCAAAAAAATGGGCTTTTTGGTGATAATCCCATATTCTAAGGCTACTGATCACATAAACAAGTGTACATTCTAGATGTTTAGGCGAAAGCACATCGATTTTGATAGCTTGAATGACTCGTGATTAAAGTCTAAACGGGACCTTTATCAGAGAACATGGTATGCTTCTTAGACAAATTCACCATGTTTCCCAATATGATACTAACATATTAGTTAAAAGGGCACAACGAAATCATTACTTTGTAGGATGACATTTTCTTAAAAGAATGATTGGACTAATATGGGCTTGTGTAGGATAGCATTTTCATGCACTTTTAATAACCCAAACTGTTAACTGGCCCTTTAAGTGAGGGTAAGACTGATTTGAGACCGGCAAGTAGGTCCTTTTCAGTCCAATCCATTTTAGCTGCAGATAATAGCACTTAAAAATAATGCACTAAAGTTTTTGTTTTTTGTTTTTTTTATTTATTTATTATTATTTTTTTTTTTTCGGCGCAAAAACAATAAACTTCTATAAATTGCCAGGATTTCATCCAAAAGATGAAAACCCTTCAAAACATACAAACTAGAGAAACTACCGAGCTAAACAAACCAAAACCAAGATTAAAGCTCACGACTCTAACAATTAAGCAATCTATAACAAACACACGAAAAATACTTAAAACGAACAAAAATAAAGCGAAGCAAATAGAGAAAGTGACCAATCTACGAGTTGAGCACGAGATTAGAAACCATCTAAATCACCCAAAAAGCGAACGGCCGTAAACCAACTAAGCCGACCATTAAATATCCTTAATGAACACCCCGAATTTTTCTAACTCGGCGCCTTATGAAAAGATATAAAGGGTTACACATCATAACTCTTAAAGGACAGTCCAGTCGATATCGTACTCCTTATCAAATATCGAACTGGTAGGCCCGCCCCGGGGCATATTATGGTGGATGGCTGATACAGATAAACACTTACAAAATTCTTGCTTTTTATAACAAAAAGGAAAGTTTAAGTTATCCAAAGCTGAAGTTTAATTGATTAATATTAGTAACATACATTATTAAACATGATTGTTCTCCACATGACTGCTACAATTTTTTTCAATATTAAGAAGAAATAATATCACATAAAGTTAAAAAAGATACAGATTATATATCTATAGCATACTTTATATACCTATAAAAGATACATTTTATAATTGTTCATACTTATTACTCCATCAGTTAACAAACAAGTTAAGTCCTTTGTTACAAACACTAATAGAAAAAGACCTGAGTCAAAAGAGACATGAGCTAAATGTTTCTTTATAACTTGAGACAATCAGTTTAGATCAGTTCGATTCTGAATATCGATCGTCTAAAAGTAGTAATATAAAATATTGTCTAGTGAAATCCTACATACCAGCTGACCCAATCCATTTGGTCAAACCGAAAGTAATGGCCATAGCCATCCAACCACCAACCAAAATCCTTAAACAAGACTTAACCACAGGAGCCTTCCCTAAAACAGCTCCGGTCCACCCAAACAACACAAGAGCCAAGCTCACTGTTGCTACAACCACACCCAACCTAACATTATGGTCCACTATAAAAGCAGCCGCAAGTAACGGCACAATGGCTCCCAACATAAACGCAACGGCTGATGCAGCCGCCGCTTGAACGGGATTCGGAAGTGCTTCCTTCTCACTTTCGTCAATGTTGTCTCTTTTCATCTGAGCTGTTTCTACATCTCGTTGGGAATAAACTGAAACAAACTCACCAATTGCCATACTACATGCACCAGCAACTAAACCAGCAAAGCCCGTTAGAATCATGGCTCGCACGTCGTGTTTAACTGCACCAACACCCATCATTAAAGATGCAACTGATACTAAACCATCAGTTGCACCAAGAACAGCGGCACGCAGCCACTGTCCCCTTTGCGTGTAGTCAATGTCTTCCTCCATAGACAACACTTGGTTATCAGAAACCGGAATGCATACATCATTTTTTGCAGCCATTATTATATCACAAATAATAATATTGTATGAACTAAGAAAAAGAAGTGATTCGTGTGAACGATAAGTGTCCCTCACTATAGGGTATATATAGCGTAGATTTATGTAAATTGATATAATATGTAGGTGGTGAATAAAGTTAAAGATATTGTGCTATTGAATTAGGACATCTTGCGTATTAAATTAAACAATCAAGGCTTGTGGAATCCACACGACAGCCACTATACGCTCAAGGATTAAGTTAGGAACAACACTAAAAGTCTTTTATAAAGAAAAAAAAAGGGAGTTTGCACTTATAAGTAGGGCCTGTATACTTTCCACTAATGTGCAGCTCTTAATTCACTAGTTATACCACTTAATCTGAAAATTGGTCTGAAGACATAGAATCAGACACCCCTTTCAATGAAGAGGCAAACGGAAACAGAACTTAATACAGAAAAAAGTAAACAGAAAAAAAAGTAAACAGCCCCTTCATCTTCAAAAAGGTATGTAATTTTATTCTCAGTTGTCACCATTTATTTGCTACTAGGAGGGCAGAAATAGTAAATCCAATATATACAAGATATGTGCATAAACCCTGCAGATAGGACTGAAAGCAAATTATGACAAATTTAGGTGTGCACAGCATACTCAAGTTGCAAAATTTACCATTACAAGAGATACATATGCGCGTAAACTAAGTGCACATCAATCAAAATAAAATTAGTAAAAACTAGAATCAAATGATTAATTCGAGATTCCAAGAAAAAGTTTTTGTCACTTATACATATACAAAATCATGTTTTAGACTCGCATATGGACAAGTTTCTGCAAATTTAAAAAGTTATGTTGCTATACACCTGCGTGATTTTGCAATATACCAGAAATATTCTTTCTTGTAGCAGAATAGTATCATGTATAGTAAGGGTATTTATTCTTAGAAATAGTAGAGAGGGAATCCATTATTGTATGATATGTGTGCAGTTAGTTGAAATTTATAAGTTCGATTCGAACCTGATCTAGAAATAACAGTTTAACTGGAAAGATGATTTTTTGGTTGCTTGCTGCGCAAAATTACACGCAGTTAACTCACAGTGAAAAATTCAAGGATGAAAAATTAAAGGAACAATGCATATTAATGAAAAGAAGAGGAGTGTGGTGCCTAAAGTTAAAGTTAAGTTAATCAATGTGACAAAGAAATTTAAGATTGTGGAATCCACACGACTACCGCAATTTGTTTGATAAAAAGTGAAATAATATAAAATTTAAATGGAGTGTGCAGGCCACAAGTAGTGGAAATATAGGTTAAGAAAATGAAAGCAGTGTACGTAGAATTCACACCACCCACAGCGTAAACATGAACTGGGTGAAGAAGACGGCTCCTCGATATGTCGAAATACTTCTGAAATAGTTCAAAATAAATCCTTTCAATTAACACTACTGTTGTAAAAGTCGGCCGACACGTCGGTCAATGCGTTGGTTTGAGGACTAGCCTGTCCAACTTGCCCAAAAACGTCTTAAATGTTGTCAACGCTAAAAAGTCGGGTTAAAAATATTATATTTAGATTTAATGACATATATATATGTTTGAAATATTTATGTTGATATATATATATATATATATATATATATATATATATATATATATAGGGTGAGTATCCAGAGAACTAAAGTTGTGAGAAATCCATAGAACTCACAAATTGACCATCAATCAGCACACAGAATGACCTTCAATCTGCACACATATTGAAAAAGAAAATACAGTTTGCAGTCAGTGTGTGGGCAAATTGAAGGAAGAAAAAAATCAAAAAAAATATTATTTTCCAGTTTATGAGCAGGCAGATTGAAAAAAATAAAATAAAATTTCAGTCTACAATCGGTCTGTGGTCGGATTGAAGGGAAAAAAATCAATTTTTTTTTTTAAGTTTGTGAGCAGATTGAAAAAAAAATCAAATTTTCTTTTTCACATACTGAAAGTCGGTCTGCACACAGACTGAAGTTCAGTCTGTGTGCAGACTGAAGGTCAAGCTGTAGGTTCTATGAGTTCTCTTCCAACCTTAGTTCTCTCTTGATCCATTCAATATATATATATATATATATATATATATATATATATATATATATATATATATATATATATATATATATATATATATATATATATAGTTTTATCCGGAGATCTGTATGGCCCCAAGAGGGATCAAATTTGCACGTAGGTTGATGACGACCCAAAAGTCAAAGGTAAAATATTTGTCCCCCGCGGGACTCGAACATGCACCAACTTCTCAACGGCTTCCCCACATGGGCATTGGCTTCAAAGGTAACGGGTACCAGTTGAGCTATTGCTCATTGGTAAATCTTTCATGCCTATCTGGTTATAGTGTCATACATAAATGAAACATTAGCCAATAGACAATAGTGCGTAGTTCAGTTGGTAATAAGTGGGGGCATCTTTATTACAGAAAGCACACGCCCACTAAGGCCCATAATCACAACCACAAAGTGAGTCAAATATGCCCCCACATTATGTGTAGGCTGACGATTGTGGGACGGTCTAGGTTGTTACCAACCTTTTGTCATAAAAATAAAACATTATAGTAGATGATCACTAAACCGGAAGTAAACACATTCATGCAATTACTCTCTTGAATACTAACCATATCTAAAAAAGGACTCCAAGTAATTTAGATTACAATACCAAGAAATAGGTAATATACATTGTAGCAGCCTAAAGGAGTAGGACGGGTTGCGTATTAAAAAACAATCAAGGCTTGTGGAATCCACACGACAACCAACTATACGCTGAACAATAAGAACAACACTAAAAGTCTTTTATAAAAAAACAAAAAGGGAGTGTGTACTTATAAGTAGTGGGAAGGTGAGTTCTAATATACAGTTATATAAAAGACTAGCATATATAATTTATTGTCAGTTGTTACCATTAATTAATTTTCTCCTAGGAGGGCAAAAGGAGTAAATCCGATATTTACAAGATATGTCCAATAAACACCGCAGATAGGACTCGAAGCAAAATCATGACAAATTTAGGGGAACTATGTTTACTATAAGAAAAATAAAGGGTATGTGCACGACATACCTAAGTTGCAAAATTTACCATATAATGAAAGGACCTTGAAATCCACTACAGTAGATGCATATGTGCATTTACTAAGTGCACATCAATCAAAACAAATAAAGTTAAAAATTAGAATCAAATGATTAATCCGAGATTCCAAGAAAAGGTTTTCCGTCACTTGTACATATACGTGACATATATAACTACTAGGTTCATGTTTTACACTCGCATATGGGCAAGAATCTGCAAATTTAAAAGTTATATTGCTATACACCTGCAAGATCAGCCTAATATACCAACTATATTCTTTCTTGTAGCAGAATAGTATCGTGTACAGTAAGGGTATTTATTCCAAGCAATAGTAGAGAGCGAACCCATTATTGTAGATATGTGCAGTGTGTTAAAAAATTTAAGTTAGATTCAAACCTGATCTAGAAATAACAGGTTTACTGTGTGGATGAAATTTGGTTACTTGATGCACAAAACCTGCAGTTAACTCACAGTGAAAAATTCAAGGAACAATGCATATATGCATATATTAATGAAAAGTGTGGTGGCTAAAGTTAAAGTTGGATTAATCAATGTGACAAAGAAATTTAAGATTGTGGAATCCACACGACTAGTCGATTTGTTTGATAAAAAGTGAAACAATTAGAATTTTTATGGAGTAGTGGAAAGATAGATTAAGGAAATGAAAGCAGTGCAGAATCCACACCACACACAGCGTAAAGGCGATTGGGAGAAGAAGACAGTGTCAGAAATAGAAATTAAAACATTAAAAACAAACAAGCAAACAGATAGGTGACAGCAAACCTTTGCAAAAAAAGTTTCATTCTGCCGAAATCCAGGAGCACAAGGTGTAGAGAAAATAGTCATCAAACACCAATATAGCTAGAAGCCTCTGAACATGACCAGCATATGATACACAACTTTTTACTTTAGAATTAATGCAATCTGATAAAACTACAAATGGGTAAAACTAGTGCAATATTTCGGCCATCTTCCATTTCTCGAAACGTGTAGACCAACTAGGACACGCAAACCTTGTGTTGCTTTTGGCAACCCACCAAACCTACTTCGTAAGAGTCAGATAAATTTCGGTAGTGAGGAACTGTGCCTCATGTTCCCTGCCTAATCTGAAAGACTAACTCAGGTCAGGACTCATAGCTTAAACTCAACAGCCTAGCTTCGCTACAGAACTATGATCTACGACCACCCTCTCTCATCCAAAACCATCGTAATATAACATATGTATCAACGATTTCAAAAAAGGACAGGAAATTGGATCCATCCCTGGAGGCATAGGCATAGACGAAGAAAGCAGAAGCTTAGGCGTAGATGGGGGTTGAATGAGGGATGAATCTTCTGAACTTGAACTGCTTGAGAGCTGGATGATTGGGATATCCCGACTTCCAATTCTTATACCCGCTTTAAAGGGAAGATATCGACCTTTGATTTGTGTTTGTGTGTGTGGGTGTGGGGGGGGGGGGGGGGGGGGGGGGGGGTGGGCTCACAGGTCTACTCACCAGTGTCTTCCTTCCACAAGTTTTACATACGCTTCCCGCTTATAAGACTGCATACGGAAGAAGAGCCTCTAGGATCATTCATCATCCTCAGCAGCTTGTGCAGGCTCCTCAATGGCTTGGATAGCCCCTGAAGTAATATCCTAACGTGTACTCAAGAACACAAGAAAAGAGCTTTTAGAGTATCTCCACCGAATACCCATGAGTGGCAGATATAAGTCGATCCTGAAGGCTTACTCTGAGCGGCAAGTATAGTACCCGATGTATCCGGTGATCAGCAGGTTAGTACGGCCCCGAGGGGATAAGATTTGAGGGGTTGATTACGGCCCAGAAGTCAAAGGTAAAATAGTTTTTCCCCATGAGACTCGAACCTGCACCAACTTTCTAAAGGCTTCCCACATGAGGCTTTGTCTTCAAATGTAACTAGTACTAGTTGAGCTATTTCTCATTGCTCCATCTTCCATGTCTATCTTGCTATAGTATCATACATGAATGAATAATGAAACATTAGCCAATAGACAATAGTGCGAAGCTCAGTTGGTAATAGTACAAAAAGCAGAATACAAGAGGTTAAATCACAAGAAGACCCATAAACACAACCGCATAGTGAGTCAATTATGCCTCCACATTATGGGCACATTAAGGGTAGGCAGACGATTGTGGGACGGTCTAGGTTGTTATCAACGTTTTGTCACAAAATAGAACATTATAGTAGATGATCATTAACCCAACAGGAAACACATTCATGCTATTGTTCTCTTGAATACAAATACTGCATATCTAAAAAAGGACTCCAAGTAATTTAGATTACAATGCCAACTATAAATACAAAGGAACGGTGCTTCTTTTCATTACAAGAAATCACTTCCTTTGTTCCAACTACATCGAGTATTGCGCGACATTAAATGGATTTTAACTATTAGTAATGGACATAGCCTTAAATGAAAATACAATCTACTACAATACAGTAGAGCTAATCCACTTGGTCAATCCAAAAGTAATAGCCATAGCCATCCACCCTCCAACCACAATCCTTAAAATCGACTTCACTACACAACTCCTTCCCAAAACAGCACCAATCCATCCAAACACAACGAGCGCCAAGCTCACTGCAGCCACCACCACACCCAACCTAACCTTGTGGTCCACTATAAAACCAGCCGCAAGTATCGGCATTATGGCCCCCAACATAAATGCAATGGCTGATGCTGCAGCCGCCTGAACTGGATTCGGAAGTGCTTCATTCTCGCTTTCATCGTTGTTTCCTTCCCTCTTCATCTGAGCCACCTCTACATCTCGTTGCGAATACACCGAAACAAACTCACCAATTGCCATACTGCATGCACCAGAAACTAATCCAGCAAAGCCTGTAAGAATCATGGCTCGAACATCATGTTTAACAGCACCAATACCCATCATTAGAGATGCAACTGAAACTAACCCATCGGTGGCACCCAGAACGGCGGCACGCAGCCACTGTCCCCTTTGTGAGTAGTCAAACTCTTCGGTTATAGACAACTGGTCGTGTCCCTGTTCAAATTTGTCGTCAAAAACAGGAATTGATACATCATTTTGTGCAGACATGATGGTAAAATTAGGAAACAGGATACAATATCAGAAAGAATTATATCTGAATTATAAGACAAGAGGCAAATATGAGCTGTGAAAGATAGTCATCCTATGGGAGATATATATAGGCTGCATGTATGTATATGGTAAATAAGTAATATGTACATTGTGCATAAAGTTAAAGATAGTGTGCAGACCACAAGCCCAACTTAATCATAACTAAATTAATCATTCTAAGATACAGATTAATTAAGAAAGTGTTATCACTGAGTTGGATAGATTAATAGTTAAACAAATTCAAGGCTTGTGGAATCCACACGACGGCCACCATTCACTCGATATGTAATTGAGAAAATCACTTAAAGTTTTTCAAAAACAAACAAAAAGAGATTGTGGGTTCCCAACTAATGGAAAGCTAAGTTAAAATATAGATAATGCACACAAAAGTAAACCATTAGCATTAGCATATGAAATAATAGCGTAACCTAATAAAAAGAAAAAATTATTTGTATAATATGTACACACGCCACGCCTTTTCCAAAAGTAATGGCAGTGATTAAATCATGTTAAACAAAAGGGTATTCCATATGCAATATTTGGAAAGGCGTGTTGCACCACATACAGTATATAAGGTTATACTTGTACAATATGCACATTTTATGTAATGCATGATCACTTAGAGTTATTAGTTTTGATTATGATCCAAATCAAACATGTGATCATAGAAAATAACTAATTAGGACCTAAACCAACAGTCTAAAATCACCCAAGATACTGTCAAATTCAAGTCTTCACAACTTTCTGATTTGCTTCATGAAAAATAATGAATCATTAATATAATAATAAGTGTCTGAGTATACTAACAAGTGCTATTATACAAAAAAAAAAAATTGGAACAACGTCGTTGGGGTCAACCCACCAGCTTTGAAAATCCTAACTACTTACGCAGGCCGCCCAATTTGTCACCTACTAACCTAAAGTAATCAACATTTAATGAGGCATAATGCAGTCAAATAACTACATGTATCATAATATAATATCATGTATCGAGTAAATAGTATTCCGAAATTTCCCCAGAGGTTTTTGAAACTAATTCACGTACCCTTTGTAATGAACCTACCGATTAATCAACGGCCAAAGTATTCTTGATGGATTATAAGAAAATTCAATGCTGATCACCAAAGTTGATCTTCATATATATCAAAAGCATAAAGCCAAATTCTACAATGTACTGATATCCAATCAAGAATTCCAAATATTTATTCGAAAATATGGTGCTTCTTAGACAACTAATTTGCTAAGCTTATCAATAAAATTAGATAATGACACAGTAAATCACTAGAAAGATGGGTGGCTGTGTAGGATAGCACTTGCATAATAAAATAATAATGAGGTTAGTGGAATTTATGCCAAGTTTAACAAATCGGAAGGAGTGTGTGCTCCACACTTAAAGTATAAACTAATTACTATAATAGAAAATTAAGGAACAATAATTTTCATAACTATATCTCAACTTAGATGATTAACAGAAGATTTATAACTTGAAGATACTACAATTATTTGACAGCTTCAAGTTAAAACTAAAAAGAAGTATACAGATAATTGGAGTGCACCTGGAATTATGGCTGATTGAAGCCCAAATCTATCTGCAGTTTTTCACGGTTAGAACCCAAACATTATGATCCGTGGATCATGCAAACAACATCATGATCCGTGGGTCAAGATGATGGAGACTTTATGAGTGCTTATGCTTGATATAATGAAAAGGAAAGAGTGTGGGGTCCACAACTAAAGCTGGATTAAATAATGTAACAAAACAATTAAAGTTTGTGGAATCCACGCAACTGCCACAATCCCTTTGATATTAAATCTAAGCAATATCGATCTCAAAATAATAGAAAAATGAAATGGAGTGTGTCGTCCACAAGTGGTGTGAAAAGATGAGTTAAAATAACTGGGAGTGTGGAATCCACAAGCTAAAGATAGTTTGAAATATACAAGCCTCAGATAATATAATCTAAGATAATGCATATCAAGTTCTTGATGTTTACTATATGATATTAAAATTAAATAGGCCCACAATTCATACAAAACTTGGAGAGATTAATAACTCAAAAACAAACAAAAAAAAGCTCTCTAGGCTTATGGAATACACACAACTGCCACCATTCAGTCAACTTTTAAACAACATCAAAGACTCTTAAAACAAACAGGGAAGCAGATGCTACATGCAGGTAGGGTAATGATAAGTTGAAAATATGTATAATCATCAGCATAAAGTTTTCTAAAAAAGTAGGCTCCTTGTCTGATATGTTGACCAGTTTTGCCATAAGTATGGTTTGATACTAATTCCAAATTAGATAAAAGGGCATTATATCATTTATCTTCTAAAAGGCATCAATAATACGCAACTAAAACAGGTATTAAATATATAAGACTGCTATTGGTGGCACTAAAAGCAAGTCGTGGAAGGGATATGTATAACGCATTTAGTACATAAAAGTAAATAGTGTGTGCATCACACATGCAAGTTGCAATTTTTTTTATACAATTAAGGGTCATAAATCCAATTATAATAAAAAGAGCTAATTACACTTTCCTAAATAATAATTCCAGTTTGTGATGGCTTTTTAATTGGTTTGATGGCATACTCCTTACCGATTTATAGAAGCACTACATTTACCTATGTTAAAGCAAAATTAGAAGCCAAACGCCAAACACAAATGTAATAAGAATCTATGAGCATATCATTCAGATATGTTATTAATCTTCTAGTGAACAAGTTAATTTCCAACGATAATATGATCATTAAACTGGCATGTGAGAAATATCTACACTAAGACTACCAAAAACGAACTACTTTTGGTGTTATTTTGCTAAAAAAAATCTGCAGACAAATCACCAAATAATCTGCAGACAAATCACCAAAGAACTTACGTATATACAAGAATAGAAAGGAACAAGTTTGAAGTCCAATGCTAGAGTTGAATGAATATAGGAGACTACAATAACAGATGTAAAAAGATATATGAGACTCATATAGACTTGAGATATATGTTTCTCATTTAGATCGGGTAAGCCCTTTAAATCCATAAAGATCACTCAGAAAAGTTGCAATAAACATTATACACAAAATTATATCTCAACTTAAAAGATTAACAGAAGATTTATAAGTTGAAAGACATCTACAATTATTTGACATATTCAAGTTAAAACTAAAAATTGATTATACAAAAAATTGGAGTGCACCTGGGATTATGGCTGCTTGCTGCCCAAATCTATCTGCAGTATTTCACATAATCCTATTGGATCATCCAGACAACATCATGACCCCTGGGTCATGAAGGCATACTTTATGAGTGTTGATGCTTATTGTAATGAAAAGGAAAGAGTGTGGGCTCCACAACTAAAGCTAGATTAAAAAATGTCACCACACAATTAAAGATTGTGGAATCCACACGCCTGCCACGATATCTTCGATAGAGTATAATTTAAGCAATATCTGAAAACAATAGAATACTGAAATAGAGTGTGTAGTTCACAAGTGGTGTATGTTGGAGTATAATCGGTTAAGGTGCGCCACATAGAAAAAGCAGTGAACCAAATGTATGCATATAAGCTTAGGAGGACCTCCCTCTATCACCAATTGGTTTTAGAGTAATGTGGAACTCATGAGCTTATATGTCGTACATGTTGGTGGACCTGAAAACGATCCTACACGTGGTATTTGTTGGAGTATAATCGGTTAAGGTGTGCAAGTCATGTCCTTTACAGTGTAAAGATGAGTTAGAGGAGTTAAAATAATTGGGAGTGTAGAATCCACAACACACTCACCTTTCACACAGTTACTATCAGGCAACCTAATAAGCATTAAGGGTTATATTTACACAGTTGAGGGTCAATTCTTTTATCCGTTCTCTTATTCATAGGTACATAAATTGTCATATCAAAAAATGAAAATACAACCCGTTCCCTGACACTGCAGTATCTACTTTGGTAATAAAAGAATTACGGCCAAGGCTATAATGAAGATAATTAAGAGGCCAAACATAGTTTTGAATACCATCAAAAAGTCGTTAAAAAAAGGGAAGGAGATGCCACATTCAGGTAGGGTAATGATAAGTTAAAATATATGTATAATCATCAAAATTAAGCTTTCTAAAAAAAGTAGGCTCTTTGTCTGATATGTTGACCAGCTTTGCCATAAGTTATGGGTCAGATACTAATTCCAAGTAAATATAAAAGGGCATTATATCTTTTATCTTCCAAAAGGCATCACTAATACTCAACTGAAACAGGTATTAAATATATTAAACTGCTATTGGTAGGATATGTATAGTGCGTTTATTACATTAAAGTAAAAGGCGTGTGCATTACACAGGCAAGTTGCAATTATTTTTATATATTTAAAGGGTCATAAATCCACTAAAATACAAAGAACTAATTACTGTTTCCTAAATCAAACTTCCAGTTTTTAATGGCTTTTTACTTGGTTTGAGGGCACACTCCTAACAGATGCATAGAAGCACTACATAGGTAAGGCAACAATGATATTCAATTCATTTGCCTATGTTAAAGCAGAATTAGATGCCAAACACAAATGTAATAAGATCTATGAGCATATCATTCAGATATGTTATTATTATTAATCTTCTAATAAATGTGGCAATATACAGTTACCTAAAGCTATATTTAACAATAAAGCTGTTTTAGTAAAATGAGAAAATACAATCAATTGTAAAACTACAGTCCAGTTGAGCCAATCCATTTTGTCAATGCGAAAGTAATAGCCATAGCCATCCACCCTCCAACTGTAATCCGCAAACAAGACTTTACAACCGGACTCCTCCCTAAAACAGCACCGATCAACCCAAAAACAACGAGCGCCAAGCTCACTGCAACCACCACCACCACACCCAACCGAACCTTATGGTCTACTATAAAAGCAGCAGCAAGTACAGGAATAATGGTCCCCAACATAAATGCAACGGCTGATGCTGCAGCCGCCTGAACCGGATTCGGTAACGCATCCTTGTCACTTTCGTCATTGTTTCCTGCAACTCTTTTATCTCTCTTTATCTGAGCCACTTCAACATCTGGTTGAGAATAGACTGAAACGAACTCGCCAATTTCCATGCTGCATGCACCGGCAACTAAACCAGCAAAGCCTGTAAGAATCATAGCTCTAACGTCTTGTTTAACAGCTCCCACACCCATCATTAGAGATGCAACAGAAATTAAATTAAACCATCGGTGGCTCCTAGAACAGCAGCACGCAGCCACTGTCCCCTTTGCAAGTAGTCAACGTTTTCCTCTACAGACTTGGCATTGTTCCTGTTCTGATGTGACATCAGAAACAGGAATGCGTACGTCATTTTTTTGAGACATGATGATGAAAACGAGAAAGAAAAAGTTATATCACAGAGATTGATAAGTGACGAGAAGAACTAGAAATGAGTTGGTTGTGGAATATAGTCTCTCCTCTACAGGGGTATATATACTAACATTTGATAGTATGTATGTGTAAATAAATGTACATACGTATTATGTAGTATATTAATCCTTAATAATGGTCAACATGTAGATGGTGTGAAAAGTTAAAGATAGTGTGCAACCCACAAGCCTGGCTTAATGATTAATTAAATTAATCATTCCAAGATACGTATTAAGAAAGTGTCGACAAGATTAATTGATAGTTAAACAAATTCAAGGCTTGTGGAATCCACACGACTGCCACCATTCAATCGATATTTAAATGAGAAAATCATCAAAAGTTTTTCTAAAAGAAACAATAAGGGATTGTGGATTCCCAACTAATGGAAAGCTAAGTTAAAATATAGGGAGTGCAGACAAAAGTAAACCATTAGCTTATAGCATATAGCATTTAGCATAACCTAATTAAAAGAGAAGTCATTAAAAAACTCTTTACGCTTGTGGTATACACACGACTGCCACCATTCACTCGTATTTTCAATAAAATCAAAAAAACTTAAAACAAACAGGGAAGGAGACGCCACATGCAGGTAGGATAATGATAAAATATGTATATAATCATCAACATAAATTTTTCTAAAAAAAGTAGGCTCCTTGTCTGATATGTTGACCAGCTTTGCCATAAGTAATGACAAGTTATATAGGCATTATATCATTTATCTTTAAAAGGCATCACTAATACTCAACTGAAACAAGTATTACAGATTTAGAACTATTATTGGTTAGATATGTCCCATAGTTCCCACATGTAGCACTAAAATCAAATCGTGTCATGGGATATGTAAAATGTGTTTAGTACTTTAGTACATTAAACTAATAGGCGTGCGCATCACATATGCAAGTTGCAACTATTTTTATATAATTAAGGGGGCATAAATCCACTAACAACAGAAAGTGCTAATTACTCTTTCCTAAATCAAACTTCCAATTTGTAATGGCTTTTAAAGTTTTTTTATGGCATACTCCTAACAGATTCATAGAAGCACTACACAGCTAAGACAACAATGGTGTTCACTTCCTCTACCTATGCTCTATTGTAATATGATCAATCTATAGAGTTCTTACTACCTTAAGTATTACCTATGCCTGAATCGAGGTATTTTGTTCATTTACCTAGCAATATGTATTACCTACGCCTGAAACAAAATTTCATAATGATCGCACAAATCATAATTTAAATGGAAAACACAAATGTAATAAGAATCTATGAGCATATCAAGTTAATCTGCGCATGAACAAGTTAATTTCCACCAAAGAGATGACAAGTTATTTGGCATGTGAGAAAGATCTATACCAAGAACCACTTTCGGTGGATTTGTGTTATTTTTGCTGCTTGTTGCCCGATATAAATCTGCATATAGATCAATAAAAAAACTAAAGAACTTAACTATATATAAGAATGGAAAAGATCAAGTTCGCAATCCAAGGCTCTAAATTGATCTAAGCAATGTAAGACTATCAAGGAACGACTTTGGATCCACACGATAGCCAGAACAGGTGACCAACTTACCAACACAGAGGACTGCAAGAAGATTTGGTTCATGAGCGACCCATCATATGACTCCTCGCGTAGCCAATATAAAAATTAAACAGCATAAAATTAAAAAGCTGTGCTTAACAAACGTTCTATAAGAGGATAACAGATGTAAACACATATATGACACTCAAATAGACTTCAGATATAAGTTTTTCATTCAGATCAGCCAAGCCCTTAATTACATAAAGATTACTCAGTGAAATTGAGAAACAAAGTTAAATCTAAACAATAAAGGTATTTCAGTAAAATTGTGAAAATACAATCAATCGTAAAACTACAGTCCAGTTGAGCCTATCCATTTCGTCAATGCGAAAGTAATGGCCATAGCCATCCACCCTCCAACTGTAATCCGCAAACAAGACTTTACAACTGGACTCCTCCCTAAAACAGCCCCAATCCACCCAAAAACAACGAGCGCCAAGCTCACTGCAGCCACCACCACACCCAACCTAACCTTATGGTCTACTATAAAAGCAGCAGCCAATACAGGAATAATGGCTCCGAACATAAACGCAATAGCTGATGCTGCAGCTGCCTGAACCGGATTCGGCAACGAATCCTTCTGACTTTCGTCATTGTAACCACCTCTCTTCATTTGAGCCACCTCTACATCTCGTTGAGAAGAGATGGAAACGAACTCACCAATTGCCATGCTGCATGCACCGGCAACTAAACCAGCAAAGCCTGTTATAATCATAGCTCTAACGTCATGTTTAACAGCTCCGACACCCATCATTAGAGATGCAACTGAAACTAAACCGTCCGTGGCTCCCAAAACAGCAGCACGCAGCCACTGTCCACGTTGCAAGTAGTCAAAGTTTTCGTGTATGGAAACTTGACATTGTTCCTGTTCTGATGTAACATCAGAAACAGGAATGCATACATCATTTTTTTGAGACATGATGATGAAAACAAAAAAGATGAAGTTATAACACAGAGATTGATAACTGACGACAAGAACTACAAATAAGTTGGTTGTGGAATATAGAGTTTCCTCTAGAGGGTATATATACTAACATTTGATAGTAAATATGTGTGAATCTACACAAGTATTATGTAGAATATTAATCCATAATAATGATCTACGTGTAGATGGTGTGAAAAGTTAGAGATAGTGTGCAACCCACAAGCCCAGATAATCATTTTTAAACAAAGCAATCCATAAAGTAGATTAATATCAAGTATATTGACCCATGTTCCCAGAAGATTGGTATTGAATTAAACATGGATTAGTTGTATAGTTGTATAGTTCTATGTGATCAAATAATTTAGATGTTTAAGCTAAGGCAACAAAGTTACAATAATCTTTCAAATATCATGAATAAGCATCTTAATCGTTTACTTTACTTGAACGGTACCAGACTAGAAAGGTTTGTAGCATGCAACCGAAAACAGTGGAATTTTGTGTAGGATAGCAATAGCACCTGCCTAAAAGAATGATCATATTTAAATATTTAGGGAATCTAATGCCAAATATTATATAATGAGAGGAGTGTGCACTCCACAGTAAAGTTAGAACCTTGGTATAGTATATTATATGGGTATGGAATCGACACCACACCATGATGATACTTTAAAAGGCAAATAACATACTTTGTTTTTATTCCTTATTTCTTTGTTACTTCAAACATTATTTGATGAACTCAAATTTCATATTTTAACTTGTTTTCCTGGAATAATATATTAATATTAATATATACTACAGGAAAGCCATATTGGTATGCATGAAGTATCACCAAAGTAGTAATTAACGAACACTTGTAGGTTTTCTATTAAAGTTGTACCATATGAAATGAACTTACAAAGAAAATTAAAATGACAAAAGAACAAAATCTAGCCAACACGTATATGGAAACTACTTTAATGCAACTCACAGCACCACCGAAGATGCAAAGGAATAGGAGAACGTGAACCCTTGCAAAAACAAAAGTGAGTGTGGAAGACTATTTAACACGTCGACCCACGAAAGATTGGTATTAAGTTAAGTTACTAGGCAGATAATTAAATATATAAAATTAAATATATAACTGACACCACATATCAACATGTAAGAAAGGGTTTATTGTTATAGGTTTTCTATTAAGACTAAACATGAATCATGAAGATGTTAAAAAACTGATGAAAACCACCATGCATTTGTCAATTATATCTCTATAGGTTAGAAAAAGTGACCTAAAGACAAAGGCCTTACAAGAAAAAATCATTTTGGTGACTTCCATAGTCACCCTTGTATGTTTTAACACTTGCACACCGAGTTTCATAAATATAGCACCAAATTGGTATGCACTTCTGCAAAATTTCCCAAGATATTTTTCCCTTAATGCAAAACTAACCAAACACAATTCATTATAGTTTCGTAACAGGTATACTAAATTTTCTTAGAGAACCCTAAACCTTCCAACAATCAATTCACTTTATGCGACGTACTCTTTAATCCATGGGATATACAGCGTTAAAGCACGGATAATTTCAAATAGAACATAAATCACAGAGAGGGTAGATTTCACTAACTATTCTTATTCCCAGAAAGGGGGCTTATTTCGTATAAAGAGCCACGCGTTTCAGCTTTAGTTCACATATAGTAACCCAGATTCAAAAACCCATTAGTTAGTGTGAATCTTACAAATAAACCCAAATGAGACCAGTTTATCCAATTTCTACGAACTCCTCTTATTTGCAGATTTGTCTGCGAAAGTTTGTGCCATTGCCTATTGGAGTACAAATTTTCTCACAGGTATTACTGTATTAGAACTTCAAATGTTAACTGGCATCAAAGTAATTTTCCCAAACTACAGTGATTCAGTCCATTCACTAATATCCTGGACCTATGAGCAGATTTTATATATCGTGCTAACGGTCAAATACTTGAAATTTATCCTATCTTACTCGCCTGATCATGTACCCTAAAGCAAGAAACAATTCATTGAAAAGATCTTAAAGATGATGTGAAATCACATACTGTTATTTGAACCATTGTTGTACACCGACGACTTAGAATAAAGGGCAGAAAATTCATAGGCCAGTCCAAGTAGTATTAATGAGTAGATCATAAATAGCTAATACAGAGAAAAGAAAAGCCATATATTATATTTAATTTATTAAAAAGCATACTAACGCAAAAAGATTATATTTAGACATCAAAACAAATAACAAAAGCACATCACTTAACGTACAAAAAGGCAAGCATCAAGAGCATGTCCGTTGTTAACGAAAATAGCTACATTTAGAACGAAGCTTTACATCAAGTACATAATGGCTGGAAACTTACAAAGGAGATTCAAATCAAGAGAAGATAAATGTGTACCTCTTATAAGGACACATGGTACAAGACTTCATTTTTAATCATCAACAACTAACTAGAGAAAGAATACCTGAAAACTGAATCCTATTAACAGTTAACTTGTGGATTTCTTGCATGTTATACAGATACTATTGAAGAATCTTCAATTTCACAGCTGTAATTCGCTTTAGCTCTACGTAATCTCTTATATTTCAATAAAAAGCGGTCAGCAGTATCATCACATTTTTCACACATGTCATTTTCAAATTCCCTTGTATCACAGATTGTATCAGATATGTCTGCAGTAATCGCATTAGCAAAATCCATAGAAGAACCACAATCAGAAGCCTTAGCAAAAACTGAAGGCCTTGGTATACCTTTTCCAATTCTGTAGTATTTTAAGTGATAACGGCGCACCTCAGAATCGATTCTTACCCCCTCAATTTCTGGACACTCGTTACCATTTAAGCTGTTATCTGAATTGGAACCACATATAGAAGCCTTCATTTCAGCAAATGTAGAAACCTGTGTATTACTCCTTTCACGCACCTTACAAATATAACACGCGCAATCTATGGCATGAAAACAATCTTTACTCCTATAACGCCTTCTAGAATAACACTTTAACTGTACATCCAACCCACCCTTTCTCCTTTTTCTGTAATAGCAAATTAACGGTACATCCAAACTACCTGAAGCGACCAAAATACCCTTTCTCCTTATACGCCTTCTCGAATAACACATAATCGGACCATCATCCCCTCCATATGAACTCCTCAAACAACCATATCTAGACTTCCTGGGAGAGCTATTAATCGCTCTATGCAACATAAACGCAAACTTTGCATCATCTACAACCTTCTGCTCACAACTCCCAACCACATTTTTACTCTCAACAACATTCATATCACCTTTCGCTAATTCACCCACATTTTTCGCAACTAAGGCTCTCCTTAAGCCATTATCACTAAACTCAGGCTCCTTTTCCTTTTTCCTACAATTCCTCGATTTAGAAATTGCATCAGGGATCCAACAATCAACACAAACCAAAGATCCTAACCCTAACCCTGAACCGAATTTAGCAGCACACTCCTTATGAACACTACGCTTACAATCAATACACTTAGAGCAATCATTTACATGAGCCACAGATAAAAAACAGTACGAACAAATCTCAGATGATACAACTAGTTTATAGCATTTCTTACATAACAAAACCACACGCCACATACTATCAAGTGGTTGAAGACGCTCCCTAGGGTTTGTGTAGTTGATCCGTACACCGCAGCTATGGCAATCGGATAAATTCGGAAGGTCTCGAGTCTTTTTCTCTAACCGATCGGAAGATGAACCAGAAGATACGGTGGATTCCGGCGATACGGTGACGGAGATTTGGTTAGGGTTAGGATCTGCAAGCAGTCGTTTCCGTGAAGGACCTTTAATTGGAACTTTTTTAATTTTGCAATCCATGATTGATTGATGAATTCTAGGGTTTATATTAAGAAACTAAAGATAACATTGATTGTAACGTTTTCGAGGTTGCTGAAGATTAAATTCATCTTGTTCATGATTTTTAGGGTTTCAGTAAAGCCGTTATCGTTCAGCATCTTGCACATTCGATTCTCCCCTTTCAATTACTTTAGGATCTTAGTTTCGTTATTTACACAATTACCCCCTTGTACTTGTAAGGGTTTGCTTTTCTAAGACTGAATATCTTACTTATATATAATCCGGTGATGTAGCTGACATCATTTTAGTTGACGTGGCATGTTATGATGATGGATTGTTATAATTCAATGATGTCATATCAAATAAAAAGATGATTAATTAATATGAATATAGAGATATAGAGATAGATAGGTATAAGTAATTTAATAATAAAGTTTAATTTAAATTTATTTGTGATTTTCGAGACAAATAAGAATTCAAATGTGCATGCGCGGTTGGTCTCCCGAGACTGCACAATCTTCCTTTAAAGTAATTTCTTCTCAATGGACATGGTGAGCATCGTCCTTCTCATCCAATTAGCTATCTCCTCGATTACATGCCTCTAAAGTAATTTCTCTACTACACGATGTTTCTCATTTAAATTCTCAGCATTTTTTCCTTATCTTTTATAATCACCTATCTTTAATCTTCTATTCTTATCTAATATTATGCTAATGAGATGACATCATAAAAAAGGTTCATCAAGTTATAAAAAAAATCAAAAAAGAAAAAAAAAAAGGAGAGGTCATCTACATGACATCATAAATTAATTTCTTTTTGAATTATTTTTTTAGAGGTTTTATTAATAAAAAGGAGAAAAAGAAAAAATAAAAAAAAAATATGGACACACAGTCCAGCTTTTTGCATCTGTATAATTGCTGGCACGCCTCAGTTAATTTCTCTCTTATCAAGAATTCAAATTAATACTCAAACCATCTCCATCTTCATCAAACCCTTCACAATCTTAAAAAAACAGTCAGCTTTCTTCTTCTCTCTTTCTCTTCTTAAATTTCTTCTTCATCCAACCAAAACCCTAATTTGTAACCGTGACTGTGTGGCTGCTACCTTCTGCATCTTTCATCAACCACCATCATCATTGTCGCTGATGTTGCTGCACTTACCACCATCGTTTCCTCTGCTGCTACCAGTGTCCCCACTGCCGCTGCTGCTACCACTTACCACCATTTTTATATGCTCATTTTGAAGAAGAACGAACCAGAAACATAGAGAGAGAGAGAGAGAGAGAGAGAGAGAGAGAGAGAGAGAGACGTGGGTTTAGTGAGAGAAAGCTTGGATGCTTCAATTTTTGGAGGAATTGGAAGCTAGGGTTTTGAGAAATCGCAATTGGGGCTTAACCTAACGCCGTGGAGGTGAATTTTCTGCATTTCATCACCATCTTCATCCCTCAAAGATTTGGTAAGAACCCCAATCTTGACTTTTGTTAGTAAGATTTTGATATTGAGTGATTTGGTGAATTTTCTTTGTATTTTTGTTTAGATCTGTTACGTTTGTTCTTACCTTTGCTTGCTTCACACTTAATTTTTGCTTTTGTTGCTTATCTTTTATTTTTTTGAAGGCAATAGATGTTTCAAAGATGAAGATGATGATTTACCTCTTTCATCATTCGTAATGTAAATGTTAGAGTCTGATTCTTTGAAAGGTATAATCTTAGTTTTTTTATTTATTTCGTTTTATGTTTAAAATCATCATTATATATACTAGAGAAATATTAGGAATATAGTCTGAGATTCATATAGATTTATAAGGAATAGTCTGACATACATTTTGGTTGAAGATGTTAAGATTCAAAGTTATATTTTTTATTTTGCTTTAATCTCATGATAAGGAAGACCATTCTCCGATTGATATTGTTCAAGGTAAGTTCATTGGTTTTTTTTTTTATACGAATGATCAAATTTCAGGTCTTTCTACTTGTGCTAGCGTACAATATTTTTTAATCTGAAATTATAATGTTGGATTTGACTTTGTTATATACTACACAATAATGTTATATAGTCTTTTTATTTGGATTAAATAAGATTACTGGAGATGGATTATATGCAGATTTGACAAGAAACCCATATGCCTGTTAAAGGATGTAATTATTATTATGATGATTGTTACATCATGTATGAGTTTGCCTCTTAGGTGAAAGAATGCCTTAAATACTTATTATATTGTATCCTTGCAGCATGGTAAACGCAATGAGAGGGTAAAGAGCCTTTTAGGTACAATGGCTTTTTATGAATGTATCTTGCGGTGAAGAATATTGACTTTCTGAAAGGCTTTAGCTACGTATGAGGTAAATTCGTCTTCACTTTTATAAATGTATTTATTGGTTGGTCCTTTTAGTTGTAACTAGAGAATTTTTCTCATTTGCCAAAATATTGATTTGACCAAATTGCAAAGCGATGTAGGGATGGTAGAAGCAATAGTGGAAGTTGAAGCTAATATTGAATTGTTGTGGTCATACTTGGAAGGAACTTTTCTAAGCATGTCCTTTATAAACAAAATTGATGCTTCAATTTTTCTCCCATGAATGTGACATATGGGATTCAGAAAATGAACTTGCATCTACTGAACTCATATTTCAATGGGAATGAAAAAAGCTTCAAAGTAGTTCATCAAGAAATTATGCTCATATGAACGCAAGGTACTGAAATCCCTTTTGACCCATTTACTAATTCATTAATTTTGTTTAATTTAGGGGTTTGTACAATTAAAGAGTTGGATTTGAATTGGGGTCAGTTTAACGAATAATATTGGTGTGAGTTTTGCCCATAGATGCCTTGAGGGTTTTCTTCGACTTTTGTGTATGTGTATGTGAGGTTTTTGTACATTTGATAAAGTTTGAGAAAAAGTAGGTTTTAAGATGTGTTTTCTAATTGGAAAACAACAGGGATAATTCATGTTTGAAGTTAAAGAGTAGATGAGTTTGAGTCATAAATTTCCATCTGACTGTTGTCCAGTTAGTAGATAATTAGGATGTATAACATTTTACAAGATCCATGTTGTTAATATCATTTTGTGTTGGGGCAGTATTACTCGAGATATATTGATACCGGTCTTTGTATAATATCATTAGTGTTGGAGTTTAGTGTTTTATATGAGTATTTATATGAGTGTATTACTCGAGATATATTTGTTCAAAGTATAACACAAGTCAGTCTGTATTACTCGTGCGTGTTCCAACCTTTTAAGACTGAAAAATGGTGATGTTGGAACTGACTTGCCAGTAATTTTTGATAAAGATTGCTTTTTTAAAGAGATTATGAAGTTGGTTATCTTAGATAATTACATTGAATTATAGCTTTTAGAACTTGGATAGTTTTTTGTTCTAAAATAAGTTCTTTTACCCAAAACAGAGATCAGACCAACATTAATTTTATGTCCTTTTTTACTACCTATAAACTAAGATGGTTGTTAATTGTTGATTGTTGTTATTGTGGTGGTGGTGTTTCGGATGGTGACCTTATTGGACTCAAAATGTAAGTGCTAATTATTGTGTAGTTATCTCAATTCAGCAACGAAATGCAACATCAATATCTATTTATTGATTTGTAGGTAGTGTACAATGCAATAAGACTGGATTTCAGTTGCATTGGAAACAAATAAGGCTGTTTCAGTTGCAGTAAGTGGGTAATGGAGATGGGGGTCTTCAAAACAAGTGACTTTGGAGTGGATTTTTTTCTTTCATTTTGTATGTAATTCATTCATGTAGGTGATCAGGAGTTCGTAACTTGGCCCACTCCCTGTATGTTTTTTTGTATCTTGGTGATAGACTTATAATATTCTATTTATAGAAATGTCAATTTAATAACATTTATCAATTATAAGATATTATTCATCAATTTTCTTTTAACAACCCCATGATTTCACGGGTCTATAACTAGTATTCTTATATTATACTTTAATCTCCATCGATTTGTTTTTCTGTTATCTTCTTGTCACTAAAATCTGCAAAGATTAAATTGATATGTTTTATTTTGATTTGTGCTTTGGTGGTTTTATGTAGGTTGGGTTTTTGTTGGTGTGCTATATTAAATGTGTAATTTGTATATTGAGTTGCAGGTTTGGCTTTCTATTCAGATTCTTATTTGATGTTTTTGCTGCTTTCGTATATTATATTATATCTGATGATATCTGATAGTCTATGTGTGGAAACATGTTCTGAAAAATAGTTAATTGTCATGTACTGCTTTTGAGGCTGTAATAGAGACTATTGAACCCAACCATTGCACTTGACATGCAACAATTCATTGTTTGATAAAAAAGAATTCGCACTGACACGCGACTAACTCGTTAGAATAGAATAATAATGATAAGTATAAGCATGAACAAGGCACGTCAATGTGTCATATGTGTGTCATACATGTATGTATGTTCATTCTTATTTTTATCCTTACTTCATTAACCATTATTTGCTAAAGAAAAGAGAACTTTACAAGAAGAACTGTAATGGTCATTCTCGTAGAAAGAAATTCTAACTTATGTTGCCTTCTAACGATAGGACTGAAATCTGAGCTATAAATTTGCCCAAAAAGCTTCGACCTTAGCTTTTGCAAAGCTTCTTTTCCCATTTATTGTTGAAGGAAAAATAAAATAAAAGGGAAAAAAACCTTTTTAACAATTATGCGGAGTATAATTTACTTCGCTTATATATTAATTAGAGTTTTTTTTAATGTGTATTTTTATTTTATTTTTATTAATTTTATACCATGTTGATCATATCTTGCTTATCGACAAAGTTGGAAACATAACACTCAAAGTGTGTGCCAAAGGAGGGATTCTTAACCATATGCTGAGTTTCTCAGGATACTTCCTACTAATATAATTTGACTATATATAGCAAGTAGGAGGACACAAGAAGGACGGTCAATCTACAAGAACAATCCCTTCGCATGCTTATAATTCACTTTCACATTTATTTCACATGAGTAATGTAATAGTTCCAAACAAGTCGAGAAAAAGATCCTTCCTTTAAACAATATCAACTAAGGATGGCATCGGGCCGGGTTTGGGCCGGGTTTGAGTAATCCCGGACCCGATAAAGAAAACTAGTCCCAAACCCGGACCAAATACCCGACGGGTAAACGGGTTTACTAACTAGCGGGTAAACGGGTATCCGTTTACTCTTTTTTTTTAGCAAATAAATATATTACCAAAAGCATATACAATCTATAACTCTGTAAATTATATGCTTTATTTATATGGTATCGTCAACAACGAACTTTAAGCCCATATCACGAGAGGATGGTAAATAATTACCATTCTCCAACAAGTGGCCGACGAGTGCATCCTAACGGATGACACTCGCCACATAACACAAGTCAAACGTGGTCAACCAAGAGTCAATCCTTCCGGATATCACTCACCACGTGTAGTGACCCGAACTTTTCCATGTTTATATATATATTAAATGAAATTGTTATTTTACATGATTAAGTGTTTCCAACATGTTAAGCAATCAAACTTGTTAAGACTTGATTAATTGAAATAGGTTTCATATAGACAATTGACCACCCAAGTTGACCGGTGATTCACGAACGTTAAAACTTGTAAAAACTATATGATGACATATATATGGTTATATATATAGTTAACATGATATTATGATAAGTAAACATATCATTAAGTATATTAACAATGAACTACATATGTAAAAACAAGACTACTAACTTAATGATTTTGAAACGAGACATATATGTAACGATTATCGTTGTAACGACATTTAATGTATATATATCATATTAAGAGATATTCGTACATCATAATATCATGATAATATAATAATTTAAAATCTCTTTTGATATTATAAACATTGGGTTAACAACATTTAACAAGATCGTTAACCTAAAGGTTTCAAAACAACACTTACATGTAACGACTAACGATGACTTAACGATTCAGTTAAAATGTATATACATGTAGTGTTTTAATATGTATTCATACACTTTTGAAAGACTTCAAGACACTTATCAAAATACTTCTACTTAACAAAAATGCTTACAATTACATCCTCGTTCAGTTTCATCAACAATTCTACTCGTATGCACCCGTATTCGTACTCGTACAATACACAGCTTTTAGATGTATGTACTATTGGTATATACACTCCAATGATCAGCTCTTAGCAGCCCATGTGAGTCATCTAACACATGTGGGAACCATCATTTGGCAACTAGCATGAAATATCTCATAAAATTACAAAAATATGAGTAATCATTCATGACTTATTTACATGAAAACAAAATTACATATCCTTTATATCTAATCCATACATGATAATGCTAAAAACGAACATATATTTCATAGCATTATTCCTCAAGAAAGACAAGCTTTTAGTTGCAATTGTTCTATTTACAAGTGATATTCGTTTAAATAATAAAAGGTGAAGACAAAAGACAGATTCGACGAATTGAAGACGCAAACGACCAAAAAGCTCAAAAGTACAAAAGACAATCAAAGAGGTTCCAATTATTGATAAGAAACGTCTCGAAATTACAAGAGTACAAGATTCAAAACGCAAAGTACAAGATATTAAATTGTACGCAATGACGTTCGAAAATTCGGAACCGGGACCAGAGTCAACTCTTAACGCTCGACGCAACGGACTAAAAATTACAAGTTAACTATGTATATAAATATAATATAATATATAATTAATTATATAAATTATATATATATTATATTTATATAATAAACCGTCGGTAAACAAAGAGCCAAAATGGAGTGAGCTGTATCTACAAACTCCGCGACTCGCGGAGTTTGAAGGCAAAAAGGGCCGCGATTCGCGGAGCCTCAAATTCTGAAACTCCCTATAAAAGCAAACAAATTCTGATCGCAAAAAAACCAACATATATATCCATCCTCTCTATATCTATACGTAAATATTTATATTTATATTTATATTTTAATTTTAATTTTAATTTTAATTTTAATTTTAATTTTAATCCTAATAATAAGGGTATGTTAGCGAATATTGTAAGGGTGTAAGTCGAAATTCTGTCCGTGTAACGCTACGCTATTTTTAATCATTGTAAGTTATGTTCAACCTTTTTAATTTAATGTCTCGTAGCTAAGTTATTATTATGCTTATTTAATCCGAAGTAATCATGATGTTGGGCTAATTACTAAAATTAGGTAATTGGGCTTTGTACCATAATTGGGGTTTTGACAAAAGAACGACACTTGTGGAAATTAGACTATGGGCTATTAATGGGCTTTATATTTGTTTAACTAAATGATAGTTTATTAATTTTAATATAAAGATTTACAATTGGACGTCCCTATAAATAACCATATACACTTAATCGGACACGATGGGCGGGGTATTTATATGTACGAATAATCGTTCATTTAACCGGATACGGGAATGGATTAATAGCCACTAGAATAATTAAAACAGGGGTGAAATTACATTCAAGGGTAATTGGTGTAATTGTTAACAAAGTAGTAAAACCTTGGTTTACACGCAGTCGATAACCTGGTGTATTCATTAAACAAAGTATTAAAACCTTGTTACAATTCGAATCCTCAATTAGTTGGAATATTTAACTTCGGGTATAAGGATAATTTGACGAGGACACTCGCACTTTATATTTATGACTGATGGACTGTTATGGACAAAAACCAGACGGACATATTAAATAATCCAGGACAAAGAACAATTAACCCATGGGCATAAAACTAAAATCAACACGTCAAACATCATGATTACGGAAGTTTAAATAAGCATAATTATTTTATTTCATATTTTATTTCCTTTATTTTATATTAAATTGCACTTCTAATTATCGCATTTTATTTATTGTTATTGTATTTAATTGCACTTTTAATTATCGTACTTTTTAATTATCACAAGTTTATTTTATCGCACTTTTATTCGCAATTTCATTATCATTATTTACTTTACGCTTTAAATTAAGTCTTGTATTTATTTATTATTTTACATTTGGTTTTAACTGCGACTAAAAGTTTTAAAATCGACAAACCGGTCATTAAACGGTAAAAACCCCCCTTTATAATAATAATATTATATATTTGTATTTTTATAAAAGTAAACTAATATAGCGTTAAGCTTTGTTTAAAGATTTTTCCTGTGGAACGAACCGGACTTACTAAAAACTACACTACTGTACGATTAGGTACACTGCCTATAAGTGTTGTAGCAAGGTTTAAGTCTATCCATTCTCTAAATAAATAAATATCTTGTGTAAAATTATATCGTATTTAATAGTATTTTCTTGTAAAAATTAATAGTATTTTATACCCCTCTGCTAAAACATCAAGTTATTTTTGGCGCCGCTGCCGGGGAACTCTTAAAAGCCGAAAGCGCAACGCTAAATATTTAAAAAAAAAAAACCGAAATTTTTTTTTTTAATATATATATAAATCTATTTTTAAGATATTTATTAAATTATAAAGTAGTTCTATTTTTATTTTAGTTTTTAAATATAAGTTTTTATTATATAAATATTTTAGATTTTAAAACAAAAAAAATATAAAACAGAAAATAAAATAAATAAAAAAAGAAAAACGCGTCAAATTTTAAACTGTACCTGAGTTGAATTTTGAAACCCCGCGACTCGCGGAGTTTTCTGCTTCGGGCACCGCAACTCGCGGAGACACTCTGACACCGACAGAAACCCTAATCTGCATTTAATTACGGAGTAATTATTAATTATTATTATTATTAACCCTAATTAATTATTATTATTATAATTAGTTTTACTTTTTATTTAATTTATATTTTAGTTAAATTAGTTTAATTAAATTGTAAAATTAATAGTTTTAATAAATAAATAATATAAAAATAATATTTTTATAAAATTTGTACTTTTTACAACTTTTTGTATATTTTTATATTTTGTCCCTTTTTAATTGTTTTAGCGTAATATTTGTATTTTTCGCTCATATTTAGTTTTAAACTTAGTTTTTGCCATAGTTATTTTTACTTCTAGATTTTTAGGCTTTGCCGTAGAATTCCTTAAGTGCTTTTTCTTTAGACTAAGATTTAGGTACTTTAGAACTTTGCGACGCCTTTTTAAGTTTTAGTTTCTTTTTAAGTTATTTCCATTTGGGATATAGTTTTTCCTGTAAGCTTTAATATTTTTAGACGACTTTTACCAATGTATCAATTATCATTCCAATTAGTAATCTCAATTTACGATTATAATTTTAAGTTAGTTGTAATAATAAGGTTAGGTTAGTCAAGTATTTTTAAGTTTTATAAGTTTCTTTGATTTTTCCGTCACCTTTTATTTTTCAACCATTTTTCTTTTTCGACCTTTTTCGACACGCTCTTTTTCTTTCTTATTTCTCGCTATTCTAGTTTTTAGGACATAAATTTTTATTCTACTTCTTATCTAAATTTTTTAAAATTACGAAAATTTATTTTAAGTGGTTAAATTGATAGACATCAAAATTTTCTGGTTCGTAGTAATAGTTGGATTTGTATGTGGACCGGGTTATTGGAGCCAAACAGTCCTCAATTATATTGAGATCAAACGAATCCTGCCCCTCTGCTGCATCTTTTGGCTATTCGAAACGTGGGCAAAATCAGAAAAGTCTATTGATTGGATAACTTATTATAATTTTTCTTTCCTTTTAAAAACTAATAGGATATTCAGTGAATGCACCGAGCAAGACGTTCACCACCTTTTGTACGTTCACCACCTGTAACTAGATCAAGACATTTAGCAAATATTACCGCCGTTGATTTTTCTTTAGAATCGTCATCCAGTCGACCAAGTACTCCAGTTCAAATTTCCGATAATCCATTTTTTGAACCCGACCTCACAATTGAGAATCCGGAGAATATTCAGGAACGATTCGTAGATCCTGAACCACTAAATTTTCCTCCGGAACCACCAATCATTCAAACAGAGATTGTTGAGGAACGAACCATTAAATCAGAATCCTCTAGTGATTCCGATTCAACAAATTCAATTATGGAGAATCTGGAACCTTTAAGTATGGAAGACCGAATGAGAGCTAAACGCACTGGCCAAGGTCACGCAATTACTCATCCAGACATTAATGCGCCAGATTATGAAATCAAAGGACAAATTCTACACATGGTGACTAATCAATGCCAATTTAGTGGTGCGCCGAAGGAAGATCCAAATGAACATCTACGTACCTTTAATAGGATCTGCACACTATTTAAAATCCGAGAAGTGGAGGATGAACAGATATATCTCATGTTATTTCCCTGGACTTTAAAGGGAGAAGCCAAAGATTGGTTGGAATCGTTACCTGAAGGGGCGATTGATACATGGGACGTTTTAGTTGAAAAATTTCTTAAACAATTCTTTCCTGCATCTAAAGCCGTAAGACTTCAAGGAGAAATTGTTACATTCACACAGAAGCCGAATGAAACTCTATATGAGGCGTGGACTAGATTTGGAAAGTTATTGGGAGGATGTCCGCAACATGGTTTAGACACCTGTCAAATAGTACAAATATTCTACCAAGGATGCGACATCACTACAAGGAAAGACATAGATGTAGCAGCTGGTGGTTCTATTATGAAGAAAACTGAAACTGATGCTTACAAAATTATTGATAACACTGCTTCCCACTCACATGAGTGGTACCAAGAAAAAGATATCGTTAGATCATCTAAAGCAGCTAGAGCCGATTCTAACCATGACTTAGATTCCATTTCCGCAAAGATAGATGCTGTGGAGAGACGAATGGAAAAGATGACTAAAGATATTCACTCAATACGAATTAGTTGTGAGCAGTGTGGAGGACCACATTTGACAAAAGATTGTCTCAGTATTGAATTAACAATGGAACAAAGAGAGAATATTTCATACATAAACCAAAGGCCTGGAAATAATTATCAGAATAATTATCAACCGCCAAGATCGATTTACAATCAAAACCAGAATTATAACCGAAATATTCCATACAACAACCAACAAGGTCCTAGCAATCAACAAGTATCCAATAGTACTTACAACCAGCAAAGACCTAATTTTCAAAACAAACCACCACAACAAACCGATGATAAAAAGTCGAATTTAGAAGATATGATGACGAAGCTAGTTGAAACTCAAACGCAGTTTTTCACATCTCAAAAACAAACTAATGAACAAAATGCTCAAGCATTTAGAAATCAACAAGCTTCTATTCAAAACTTGGAACAAGAAGTAAGTAACCTAGCAAGATTAATAGGTGAAAGAAAACCGGGAAGTCTACCTAGTGATACAAATGCTAACCCCCGGAATGAAACAGCTAAAGCCATTACTACAAGAAGTGGTACAACACTTAAACCACCTGAAATACCTGTAACTTCTGATGAAGCTATTCCTACTCCACAAGAACCACAACCTAATCAAGATAAGGAAAAAGAACCGGTAGTTGAAAAGGTTAATGAAGATAACACAGTTAAGGCTAAACCTTATGTTAAACCATACCAACCACCACTTCCTTACCCGAGTAAAATGAAGAAAGAGAAACTTGAAACCGAGCAATCCAAATTCTTGGATATGTTTAAACAGATAAATGTAAATCTTCCTTTCATTGATGTGATTTCAGGAATGCCTAGATATGCTAAATTCTTGAAAGATCTAATCTCAAATAGAAAGAAAATGGAAGAACTCTCGGCTATTACCATGAATGCTAATTGCTCAGCAGTGCTGTTGAATAAGATACCAGAAAAATTATCTGATCCAGGAAGTTTCACAATTCCATGTTTTCTGGGAAGTCTTAATTCAATAGAAGCATTGGCAGACTTAGGTGCTAGTATAAATCTAATGCCGTATTCACTATACGCTAAACTAGACCTTGGAGAATTGAAACCAACCAGAATAAGCATACAACTAGCCGATAGATCAATAAAATATCCTAGAGGGATAATGGAGAATATGCTAGTTAAAGTTGATACTTTAGTATTTCCAGTAGATTTTGTTGTTCTGGACATGGAAGAAGATTCTCAAGTTCCTCTCATATTAGGAAGACCATTCTTAAACACGGCTAAAGCAATGATAGACGTGTTCGGTAAGAAATTGACCCTAAGTATAGAGGATGAGAGTGTTACCTTTTCAATTGATAGAGCAATGCAACAACCACAATCTGCAGATGATACATGTTATTATATTCAAACCATAGATGCACATGCAGAATTATTAGAAGAATTTCCAGAATTACAAGGAATAGGAGAATGTTCTTTAGGAGAAGGTAATGAACCAATTGATGAAGCTGAAATGTTAGCTACGCTTATAGCTAATGGATATGAACCAACAACAGAAGAAATTCAAATGCTAAAAGAAGAAGACAGATATCGATACAAATTATCGATAGAAGAACCTCCGAAATTAGAGTTAAAGCCACTTCCAAACGATTTGGAATACGCTTATTTACATGGTGAATCTGAATTACCTGTAATAATATAGTCTTCTCTTACTAAAAATGAGAAATCACAACTCATTTCTGTGTTGAAAGCTCATAAACCAGCCATTGCATGGAAGATTCATGATATTAAAGGAATAAGTCCTTCGTATTGCACACATAAAATCCTTATGGAAGAAGGTCATAAAACGTATGTGCAACGCCAACGAAGACTAAATCCTAATATGCAAGATGTAGTTAAGAAAGAGATTATTAAACTGCTAGACGCAGGTCTAATTTATCCAATCTCTGATAGTCCATGGGTAAGCCCAGTTCAATGCGTGCCTAAGAAGGGTGGCATGACTGTCATTACAAATGAGAAAAATGAGCTTATTCCTACTAGGACTGTAACAGGATGGCGTGTATGTATTGATTATAGAAAATTAAATGACGCCACCAGAAAAGATCACTTTCCCTTACCTTTCATAGATCAAATGTTGGAAAGATTAGCCGGAAATAGTTACTATTGTTTTCTAGATGGATTTTCCGGATATTTTCAAATTCCAATAGCACCCGAAGATCAAGAGAAAACCACATTCACGTGCCCTTATGGTACTTTTGCTTACAAATGCATGCCATTTGGACTTTGTAACGCCCCTGCAACCTTTCAAAGGTGTATGATGGCGATTTTTCATGACATGATAGAAGAATGCATGGAAGTTTTCATGGATGACTTTTCAGTCTTCGGTGATACATTTGAATCATGTCTAGTTAATCTGGAACGAATGCTTATTAGATGCGAACAATCAAATCTAGTTCTTAATTGGGAGAAATGCCATTTTATGGTTAAAGAGGGCATCGTTCTTGGACATAAAATTTCAAAAGAAGGAATTGAAGTGGATAGAGCTAAAGTAGATGTAATTGCTAAACTTCCACATCCCACCAATGTTAGAGGAGTTAGGAGTTTTCTAGGGCATGCCGGTTTTTACCGACGTTTCATAAAAGATTTTTCTAAAATTGCCACTCCTATGAATAAACTCCTAGAAAAAGATGCTCCATTCATCTTTTCAGATGTGTGTATCAAATCTTTTAATATTCTTAAAGAGAAACTCACTAATACGCCGATCATGATAACACCAAATTGGAATCTACCATTTGAACTAATGTGCGATGCAAGTGATTTTGCAATGGGAGCCGTTTTAGGACAAAGGATTGAAAAATGATTTCAACCTATATATTATGCTAGTAAGACGTTACAAGGAGCACAAACGAACTATACAACTACTGAAAAAGAACTCCTTGCTATTGTCTTTGCTTTTGACAAATTTCGATCATATCTCGTTCTAGCAAAAACGGTGGTCTATACCGACCATTCTGCTCTTAGATACCTATTTTCGAAACAAGATGCTAAACCAAGATTAATCCGTTGGATCTTACTCTTACAAGAGTTTGATATTGAAATCCGAGATAAAAGAGGAGCAGAAAATCTCGCCGCATATCATCTTTCTCGTCTTGAAAATCCTGAGTTAGAAGTTCTAAATGAATAGGCCATACAAGACAACTTTCCTGATGAATATCTATTGAAGATAGATTATAAAGAAATTCCATGGTTTGCAGACTATGCAAACTACTTAGTTTGTGGATTCCTTGAAAAAGGATTATCGTACCAAAAACGAAAGAAATTCTTCAGTGATATAAAACACTATTTTTGGGAAGATCCACATCTGTTTAAAAGTTGTCCCAATGGAATAATACGCCGATGTGTATTTGGAGATGAAGCTAGTAAAATTTTAAACCATTGTCACACAGGACCAACAGGAGGGCATTATGGGCCTCAACTAACAGCAAGAAAAGTTTATGATGCTGGATTCTATTGGCCTACAATTTACAAAGACGCACACCTTCTTTGCAAATCCTGTGATGCTTGTCAAAGGGCCGGAAAAATAAGTCAACGTGATGAAATGCCACAAAATGTCATCCAAGTATGTGAAGTATTTGACATTTGGGGTATTGACTTTATGGGTCCATTTCCAAAATCTCATAATAATCTCTATATTCTCGTAGCCATTGATTATGTATTTAAATGGGCGGAAGCACAAGCTCTCCCAACTAACGATGCACGAGTTGTAGTCAACTTTTTAAAACTTCTTTTTGCAAGGTTTGGAACACCGAAAGCTTTAATAAGTGATCGGGGTACTCATTTCTGTAATAATCAACTTGAGAAAGTTCTTAAAAGATATGGAGTAACTCATAAAATCTCCACCGCATATCATCCACAAACAAGTGGACAAGTTAAAAATACCAACCGAGCTTTAAAACGTATTCTAGAGAAAACCGTAGGATCAAATCCGAAGGAATGGTCCATTAAATTGGAGGATGCACTCTGGGCTTTTAGAACAGCCTACAAAACTCCAATTGGAACCACACCTTTTAGACTTGTTTATGGAAAAGCATGTCATCTTCCAGTAGAAATTGAACACAAAGCATTTTGGGCTTTGAAGACATGTAATCTTGATTTACATGAAGCTGGACGTCTACGATTAAATCAATTAAACGAATTAGAAGAATTAAGACATGAAGCATACGAAAATTCGTTAATCTATAAAGAAAGAACGAAGAAATGGCATGATAAAAGAATCAGAAGTTCAAAAGAATTTAAAGAAGGAGACAGAGTTCTTCTTTTCAATTCACGATTCAAGCTATTTCCTGGAAAATTGAAATCAAGATGGTCTGGACCATTCATAGTCAAAAGAGTTTTCCCATACGGAACGATAGAATTAATAAATTCAAATGGGATTGAATTTAAAGTTAATGGTCACAGAGTTAAACATTACATACATGGTCCGATGGAAGAAGACAATGAAGTTAATCACAATTTCGATACCACAGCTAACTAAGTATAGGGGGTTTATGTATTTCTGTTAGAGTTAGATTGTCTGTTTTTGTGTAGTTCTCGAAAATGGAACCCGAATGGTCTTTCCCTAGCAGACCCTAAAGAACTAGTCTTCTCCCCCCATTCTGAATTTTTATTTTTTTTTAGGAAATGAAGACTGCCTGTGAACTAAACCATGGTCTAATGCTACACGCTTTGATCACTAAACGTAATAATGACACACTACCGAGTGAAATAGTATCAGTAATCAGAGAAAGATTGGACGGAGTTAGAAAAGAATCCAGATGCGAAGATAATAAGTTACAATTTGGTAAAGGAAAATCAAAATCCGCAGCGAAAAGAAGAGCACGACACCTAGAAAGATGTCACAAATGCGGAAAATGGTCACATGGAGGTAAATGTTCAAATAATCAAACATATTCAAACACCGAATTTATTACTTTATGCAGAGACGGACCGTTCATATGTTTAGAAGAAAAGACACTGAATGCTCGAGGTTACGCCTATGTAGCTATGGAAAACCAATTAAACCGACTATCTTATGAATGGGATAGATCATATAACTAAGAATACTATTTCACTGGTAAGTCTGTACAGTTTTTATTTATTTTTATTTTTAACCTTTTGATAATAAACGCTAATTTGTTCGCTATAAAGTATTAAATTGGTATTGAATAAAATTAGGTTTGGCGACCGAAATTATTGATATCATTCAAAAATTTATTACATCACTGCGAAATTTAACGTTTATTCTTAAGGTATAAATATCTTTAATCAATCAACCCAAAATATTTCAAAAATTCGTCATGAGTTAAATTAGGTCATGGAACCGAAATTACTTTACCGAAAAGAGGGGCGTATATTTTTGATAATATTTGATTGATTAAAGTGGGATAAAAAGCCAAAAAGATTTTTAATTTTATTTTTACCATGTTTTTAAAATTAATATATAAATCTTAAATTAATATTGTAAACTTTGTAAAAACAATATATTTAAAAATGTAAATATTTGAAAAATATAATATAAGTTTGGTGTGATTTTATAATATGTATATTTATTTTAAGTTTGGTGTGAATTTAAAAACAAAAATTTACTTTATCTCATTAAGTTAAAAATATGATTTTTAAAATTCGTCGTAAGTTGAAGACTAGGTCGTTGAACCGAAATTGCTTTACCCGAGGGAGGGACGAGAACTTTTATTATCATTATTTTTAATCTTATTGAATTAAAGTATGCCAAAAACATTAAAAAAAACTCAAAAATCTTAGCTTTTAAAACAATCGCTACAAAAAGACAAATTTTAAAATTTTGTCGAAGGACGGATTAGGACATCGATCCGAAACGACCTCGTCCTAAATAACAAGGGAAACAAAATTTTAAAATTAATTACTTAATTTTTTTAATTAGTATAAGATGTTATTAAAAAAAAAAAAAAAAAAAAAACTCCGCGAGTCGCGGAGTTTGAAGGGTAATATACCGCGACTCGCGGAGTTCCTAAAATCCAGAAAAAAAATATAAACGCAGAACTGATCAGTCCCCAACCCACAACACAGAAAAAACTGCGAAAATAAACCCGCAAAAATCCGCAAAAACACCCCCAAAATCACAATTTTTAACCGTTAATCATCAAATCTTTTACTAAAATCATGTTGAGAAGGATGCTATCAAGGAATTACTCAAGAAAAATGACTGAAAGGGGTGAATCTTCATCCCAAGCCCGTAATGCTCCTGCTGAGAATGCGGAACAACAGGAGGTGGATAACTACTACAAGCAAGATATACCTCATCCAGTCATGACATTTTCTGATATGCACTTAGAAGATTTGCACCCGAACCTGAGATTTGACAGACTTTGGATAGATTATCCAAAATACCAAAGGGGTTTGCATACTCTTCATTCTAAAGTTGTTGAGGTACCTAGGGTCATAGAATGTGGACCATTAGAAGCTGTAGAATTGGTCGGGCCAATTAGGGAATTACTTGCACAGAGGTATGGTAATTCTACTTTTAATGACTGGGTACGTTTATTCACCATGCGTAGACCTGTATATAAAGTATGGTGTGAAGAATTGTTGTGTAGTATAGAATTAAATGATCGGGTAGCTAGTTTAACCGATCGATCTTTTATTAGATTTTTGTTAGGAGGTTCGATGCGCCACATGTCTTTACTAGACATGGCTCAGGCTTTACGTATATATACGCCTGAGGAGTTAGCACCTGCCAATTGTAGAGGGTTGATACTAAATGGTAGAAAGATAGATGAAAATTTTGATACACATGGTGTATGGAGTCAAATGACAAGCCATCACCGATTCAAAGGGGGAAATTACTCTTATTTGGATATAGATAGAGCTGAATTAAGAGTAATTCATAGGTTTTTAGCTAATTCGATTACACAAAGAGGTAAGAACAAGGAAAAGGTAAATGAACAGGATTTGTTTTACCATATGTGTATTCGAGACCCACAAAGCGCTGTAAGTATACCTTATTGTGTGGGTTATTATTTATCAGCTATGGTTAGGGGGATGAGACCGCATAGCATAATAGGAGGTGGTATATTTATAACTTTAATTGCTGAATATCTCGGTGTGGATATAAGTCGGGGGGGATTATTAGTCGAAGAACCAGAACCCCGCGATACAATAGGTTTAAATGTATACCATGGTGCGAAAGTTTTGAAGAGGCGAAATAACGGCGCAGTACAATACCATGGTAGACATCCACAGGTTGAGAGAAACCAACAGCAAGGTAATGTAGGAGGGGGAAATGAAATGCAAGAAATGCAAAGGTTTATAGCTGCACATGAGTACGAAAATGCTAGACAAAGAGCATTTGAAGATTGGCAAGTTCATCAAAACCAAATCATAGCTTATTGCCAACATATAGGTAGAAACTATATTCCTACTCCAAAGCCCATATTCCCTCCCTGGTCTATAGAGATGCAACCACTGTATCCTACGTATAACCCTGCCGAAGCATTTTATAGTACCTATGGTTATGCATGGAACCCCTATTGGTATCAGTATCATCCCTAGTCTACTTAGTTTTTATTTTATTTTATTATTTGTAATGTTGATACGTTTAATACTTATGTTAATATTGTAATAGTTTTTATAATTTTCTAACTTTTATTCTTAGATTTTAATAATTTTTGAATGTGGGGTAATATACCAAACTTCAAAAAAAAAAAAAATATGTATATATGTTTGCAGTTTATCTTATGTACACAACAGGGTAAAACAACGCATTTTTAAAGACTGGCATTATGTTCAGCAAAAGCAACTAATTTTGACGACAAGATGCAAAATATATGTGAAATAACAACAAGACGGAATGAACAAATGATGTGCACCATTTATCATTCAGCAAACAAACGCCAATATATTTGGAAACTTTGGTAAAAATTTAATCATTTTCACACAAATCACCCTCAATAATTTAAATTGTTACTGATTTCTTGCAAATGAGGGCATTGCAAGATCTTAAGTGTGGGAAGGGGTTAAATTCTTTCGGATTTTATAATTTCTATCTTAAACACTTGGTTACCATTAAAAATACTAGTAAAGCAGTAGTTGTATTAGAATCTAGTGCTCTCTGATAATAAAGAACAGCCCTAGTCTTATATACTGACTACCCAATTCTAGTAAAATTTTTCAAAATTTTCAATTAAATGAACTCAAAATCATGTTTATACATATTTATGAACGATAAAACTAGGTTTTAACACCGAAATTATTGTTACCTCGGAAAGGACATAAATTGAGAAACAAACCAAAATGTTAAAATTCATTTAAAATGGAATAGAGGACAATAAAAAGGAAAATAAAAGCCAAGTGTGGGAAAATTCTCCAAGTTATTCAAAACATATGTCACATATTTTTATACAAATAACTGAAAATACTTTTGCTTTGGACTAAACTAAACTATTTTACCCGATGAAAGAAAAGAAGAGATGGATCTACACGATGAATCAATTCCATCATTAAAAGGAAGTAAAGTCTTCCGAAAAAGAAACGCACTTCTTGATTTAGGTCATGAAGTTGTCATCCAGACCAGCTGTAGGTTGACGAAAAATCTAGAAAAGTCATCACTAAAATCAGCAGGAAATCCACGGACCTCAGCATCAAACAGGGTCGCCAAGTGGTCAGATTTATCCTAACCATGAGAAGGATTTATCTCGTACAATGGGGGGCACCGTGTAAATTAGCTTGATAAGACTAATGAATCAGATCCCCAGAAAGGATAATCTCCTTAAAGATTAAAAAGCAACTTTTAAGACTGATATTACTCAATCCTTGAGATTGACCTTAAAGATTGAGAATTACAAACTCATGGAATTCAATGATATCTAAACTCGAGCTTGAATGAGAAAATATTTTCATCAAAATTACAAACCGATTTGTTTTCTGAAAACCCTATTTTCATTGCGTTCATTACCATTGAACGTAAAATCCTAGGAATTCACCTGGAATTCATTAGGTCACCTGAACTAAATCGGGTGTCAACCGTAAGAACGGTGGTTGCATAGTGGTCAAAGACAGGACCTTGTGCCAAACCTACAAATTATAAGGGTGAGCTTTACTATTGCTCCTACAAAGGATAGTACTAGCATCCGACACGTTTATAGACCATAATTAAAAGCATGTCAGGGGCCATTGCCTTAACAGTTGCTTGTTCAACGCTTTCCTTTACAACCGGACGGTAATTTACCGAAAGGTAATATACGGGACAAGTAAACTGGACGTGTTGCTTTCCAAATACAAGGTTAGCAAGTGGGTGACACAAAACCATAAGTTTTGAGCTAAAATTTTCAAATCTGAAACCCACCAAACCCACAAAAATATTTTGCAAACACCGGTGAAGGGTTATTCCGGAAAACTTATCTAGGGTAAAAACGAGATTTAATTTTCAAAAGATCAAATGTTTTCATAAAGATCCAATTTCCTTAATGGATCTAAATTTTCATAGTCATGTAGGACTGTAAACCATATCGTTACTACCATTGTTTATACCGCCGTATAGAAATCACTGATGTACAAAGTGTGAAGAATAAAGAAGTGATTCTAGTATTTCAAGACGATATTGCTTAAGGACAAGCAACGCTCAAGTGTGGGAATATTTGATAATGCTAAAAACGAACATATATTTCATAGCATTATTCCTCAAGAAAGACAAGCTTTTAGTTGCAATTGTTCTATTTACAAGTGATATTCGTTTAAATAATAAAAAGTGAAGACAAAAGACAGATTTGACGAATTGAAGACGCAAACGACCAAAAAGCTCAAAAGTACAAAAGACAATCAAAGAGGTTCCAATTATTGATAAGAAACGTCTCGAAATTACAAGAGTACAAGATTCAAAACGCAAAGTACAAGATATTAAATTGTATGCAATGACGTTCGAAAATCCGGAACCGGGACCAGAGTCAACTCTCAACGCTCGACGCAACGGACTAAAAATTACAAGTTAACTATGTATATAAATATAATATAATATATAATTAATTATATAAATTATATATAATTAATTATATAAATTATATATATATTATATTTATATAATAAACCGTCGGTAAACAAAGAGCCAAAATGGAGTGAGCTGTATTTACAAACTCCGCGACTCGCGGAGTTTGAAGGCAAAAAGGGCCGCGAGTCGCGGAGCCCCAAATTCTGAAACTCCCTATAAAAGCAAACGAATTCTGATCGCAAAAAAACAACATATATATCCATCCTCTCTATATCTATACGTAAATATTTATATTTTAATTTTAATTTTAATTTTAATTTTAATCCTAATAATAAGGGTATGTTAGCGAATATTGTAAGGGTGTAAGTCGAAATTCTGTCCGTGTAACGCTACGCTATTTTTAATCATTGTAAGTTATGTTCAACCTTTTTAATTTAATGTCTCGTAGCTAAGTTATTATTATGCTTATTTAATCCGAAGTAATCATGATGTTGGGCTAATTACTAAAATTGGGTAGTTGGGCTTTGTACCATAATTGGGGTTTGGACAAAAGAACGATACTTGTGGAAATTAGACTATGGGATATTAATGAGCTTTATATTTGTTTAACTAAATGATAGTTTGTTAATTTTAATATAAAGATTTACAATTGGACGTCCTTATAAATAACCATATACACTCAATCGGACACGATGGGCGGGGTATTTATATGTACGAATAATCGTTCATTTAACCGGACACGGGAATGGATTAATAGCCACTAGAATAATTAAAACAGGGGTGAAATTACATTCAAGGGTAATTGGTGTAATTGTTAACAAAGTAGTAAAACCTTGGTTTACACGCAGTCGATAACCTGGTGTATTCATTAAACAAAGTATTAAAACCTTGTTACAATTCGAATCCCCAATTAGTTGGAATATTTAACTTCGGGTATAAGGATAATTTGACGAGGACACTCGCACTTTATATTTATGACTGATGGACTGTTATGGACAAAAACCAGACGGACATATTAAATAATCCAGGACAAAGGACAATTAACCCATGGGCATAAAACTAAAATCAACACGTCAAACATCATGATTACGGAAGTTTAAATAAGCATAATTATTTTATTTCATATTTTATTTCCTTTATTTTATATTTAATTGCACTTCTAATTATCGCATTTTATTTATTGTTATTGTATTTAATTGCACTTTTAATTATCGTACTTTTTAATTATCGCAAGTTTATTTTATCGCACTTTTATTCGCAATTTCATTATCATTATTTACTTTACGCTTTAAATTAAGTCTTGTATTTATTTATTATTTTACATTTAGTTTTAACTGCGACTAAAAGTTTTAAAATCGACAAACCGGTCATTAAACGGTAAAAACCCCCCTTTATAATAATAATATTATATATTTGTATTTTTATAAAAGTAAACTAATATAGCGTTAAGCTTTGTTTAAAGATTTTCCCTGTGGAACGAACCGGACTTACTAAAAACTACACTACTGTACGATTAGGTACACTGCCTATAAGTGTTGTAGCAAGGTTTAAGTCTATCCATTCTCTAAATAAATAAATATCTTGTGTAAAATTGTATCGTATTTAATAGTATTTTCTTGTAAAAATTAATAGTATTTTATACCCCTCTACTAAAACATCAATACACCAACGACCAAAAACACCTACAAACATTTTCATTCTTCAATTTTCTTCATCTAATTGATCTCTCTCAAGTTCTATCTTCAAGTTCTAAGTGTTCTTCATAAATTCCAAAAGTTCTAGTTTCATAAAATCAAGAATACTTCCAAGATTGCAAGTTTACTTCCAAATTTTCTAAATCCATTCCAAGTAATCATCCAAGATCAAAAACCTTTGTTATTTACAGTCAATTATCTTTCTAATATAAGGTAATAATCATATTCAAACTGTGACGACCCGAAAATTTCCGACCAAATTTAAACTTTAATCTTTATATTATTCCGACACGATAAGCAAAGTTTGTTAAGTTAAATCTCAAGAATTTTAAACTGTGTTCATACATTCATTATAACCTCGACCAAATTCCGACGATTCACGAATCGTTATATATAAATAGATATGTTATGTATATATATATTATAACTTGAGAATATTAATAAAGTATTAAACGTATAATACTTTACACGAACGTATTTGTTTCAATATGATTTTCCACGAAATTAAAAAATATATATATATATTAAATGATTGAATTATCAGAAACATTGAATTATGATTACAAGTCTCTGTTGAGAGGTCCACTATGATTTGAGAAAATCTATTCCTCTTAACGATATTCAGAATAATTTGTAAAGCTATTTATAAATAAAAACAAAAAGTGCCATTTACGAAAGTTAGACAAAAGTTAGTGAAGAATTGGTTTCCATAATATTCTATTAATCTATTTTCAAACGTACAAAGACGTTTTCAGTTTAAAAAGAACTTTATTATTAAAACGTATATAACTTTTATGAATATCTAGAATCACTTTTGACAACTCATTACTTAACCAGTATAATAAATATAACGATATTTATATTTTATTTCATTAAATATATATAACGATTTAAATTAATATTATATATATTTATACGCGTATTGTACATACATAGTTTTTATACTTTTACTATACTTTAACTATACCTTTACTTTACTTTTACTTTTACTTTACTTTAACTTTAATAATTCACTTTAATAATTCATACTTTAATAATTCACTTTAATAATTCATACTTTAATAATTCACTTTAATAATTCACTTTAATAATTCATACTTTAATAATTCACTTTAATAATTCATACTTTAATAATTCACTTTAATAATTCAGAAATCTATTATAAATAGAATTCAATAGGTTTCATTATTTCATAGAAACTTGAAAATATATTTCTCTAAACTCTCTCAATCGATTTATATATATATATATATATATATATATATATATATATATATATATATATATATATATATATATATATATTTGCTCTGTATTATTTCAAGATATTATTAGTATACATAAAATATTACGACGGAGTACTGTCCGAGTGATTTCAAAATAGTTTTTTTGAATGAGTCGAAGCTAAGGAAATTATGGGTTATAGCTATGGAGGTGATGGGTATGGTTCATGGGTATGCTCGTGAGGTCAATCTAGTGTTTATCATCTCCGTTGCGTCTACGTACTTTCCTGCAATATTGAATCTCAATATTGATGCGTTCGTGAATTCGAGGCCAACCTTGCACTTGTTAAATGACGTTATATGTATTTTTACTACGAAATACAGTATTGTGAGTTTCATTTGCTCCCTTTTATATATATTTTTGGGACTGAGAATAAATGCGCTGTTTTTATAAATGTTTTACGAAATAGGCACAAGTACTAAAACTAATTCTACGTGGGTTTAAACCAGAAATATACCCTTAGCTTGGTAACATTAAACTACTTGTCTATGTACGGTAGGCGCGAATCCTAAAGATAGATCTATTGGGCCTGACAAACCCCATCCTGACTATGTGATGCTTTAGTACTTCGAGGTTATTTTAAACACACCTGATCTGGTGTACTTCAGAGGGTAAAACATGAACGTTAAGGCTTGTTACCGGGTGCCTACAACTTATAGAATACTTTTATACACTTGCGAGTGTACATATATTTATAAACGGAAATCTTGTGGTCTATTAATATATTGAAATGATTGTTATGATAAACCTATGAACTCACCAACCTTTTGGTTGACACTTTAAAGCATGCTTATTCTCAGGTATTAAAGAAATCTTCCGCTGTGCATTAGCTCATTTTAAGGATATTACTTGGAGTCATTCATGGCATATTTTGAAAGACGTTGCATTCGAGTTATTGAGTTCATCAAGATTATTATTAAGCCAATTATAGTTGGATGTATTATGAAATGGTGTGCATGCCGTCAAATTTCGTTGTAAAGAAAGTTTGTCTTTTAAAAACGAATGCAATGTTTGTAAAATATATCATATAGAGGTCAAATACCTCGCGATGTAATCAACTATTGTGAATCGTTTATAATGTATATGAACGGGTCCTTTCAGTTGGTATCAGAGCGGTGGTCTTAGCGAACCAGGTCTGCATTAGTGTGTATAACTGATAGTCGTTAGGATGCATTAGTGAGTCTGGACTTCGACCGTGTCTGCATTTCAAAAGTTTTGCTCATCATTCTTGTCAAAAATTACCTGCTTATCATTCTTAGTCTAGACACATCTTATTTCATTGATTGCATGAATAGTGTATAGACAAAATTCATATCTTAGCGTATCTGCTAATTCATATCTTAGCGTATCTGTTACTGTAAACTTTGCCTGACATATTCCGTAAATTCCTCCGTAATCTATGAAACCTTTTGCCCTATATAATTAGAATACCACCCGATAGCCGAAAAATCATTTCATATCGAAAAATTCTTTATTCAATCGTACGAAATGGAATTCGTCATTAGTTCAAGTCCCTCGGATTCCGAAATGGAATCCCACTTAAGTTCCGAAAGCAGTGTGACCGGAATGGATCAACCAATTAGTCATCATCTATTCTGGATGAATTGAGGATGGGTTTGTAGCCTCCTTAATCATTGGAGACAAGAAGAAGGTAATCCCTTCCATCCACCACATTGCCCTCTTGGCGAAGAACCTGAAGCACTTACCGACGAACCTATCCGAAACACCATTTTCTCTCTTATTTCTAGAGTATCTCGTCACGATTACATACTACACCAAATTCTAGATTTTATTTATCCGCTCGTCCGAACCGACAATCACCCCGGTGTAATAGAAGAAGTCAACGAGCTTCACGCTCGGGTAGTGGCTTTGGAGAATATGGTGTAAAGGTTACAAACACCAGCAGCAGCACCAGCAGCATAAACAGTACCACCATCAGCAACACCAACAGTACCATCACCACCAACAACAACAACATCCACATCCCACACCGCAACATCACAATCTGTATCTCAAACATCAACGTCATACGCCCTGTAAATATTCAGGAATATCAACAACAACAAACGATGAAGTATTAATTCATAAACTTCATTGAAGAGATATCTCTGCGGCAGTTATGTAATCTCCAAAATCTTAGAGATTATTTAATTCTGACCGTAAATGGTATGAGTGAACAGAGATGATAGAGTAGAAACTTTGATCGAAAATGGTGTACGAATTACAAGCTAGAATTGTTTTACCAACAGCATCAACAGGACCGTAGCATCATCAACACAGTCAGTGCCGTCAGTATCGTCAGAATCAACAGCACCTGTAACATCACAAACTCTGTCAGTTCAAGAATCATTATGGACATCATTACGAATCAACAACAAATATATTGTATCAACGAGTTATGAAGTATTAACTCATTTCCAATCGAAAGATTTATATGTATATTTTATATGTATAAATTTTTAAACCATAATAAATCTTCCCGTACTAAGCTATTATGTGTGAATCTTAACTACTCAATTAATTCATATTACAAATATGCAATGATGTACGTCCTTCGTCCGCAACTTAACCATCGTTAATTACAATCTCTGTCTCAATTCAATAAAAATCCAATTCATAATAAATCAAGTGTATTATTCGAATATATGTTTGATTTTACACTTTCATCATCGATGTACTCGGAACTTTTCAAATGACATCATTCGTACCTTGCGAAGTTCACAAGAATTTCACGAAAACCAACAAATAACAAAGTAATGATTCATAATTTCAATATTATTGAAGAAATACTTATGCAATTTATAAAGTTTTAGGGATTACTCAATTCTAGTTCCAACTATAAAACAAATGAGTTTAATTTAATATTAACTCATTAAATCTATATTACATCTAAAGAAAATATACACATATATTTTCATAAAGACTGTAATAAACTTCTTTTGTACAAAATATTAATTGTGAAAATTTTTTTAACGGGTAGGTAATACCTGAGAGATATATAAATTCACAATTAATATATTACATTTTTCAAAACTGATTCAGCAATCATCAACTATACTCCCTACTTTCACAACAATATCCATTCTTTCATATAAATCAAAACAATCATACTCATTCAAATTCAATTACATATTCTGATTTTGAAATCGCATAATTCAATTTGAAATATAACCAGTATCATCACTCTTAGATTCCTATATCTTTCAAAGCTATACTTTGACTTCAAAACTGTGTTAGAACATCATATGTATTAACGATTACAATATGTGCTCAAACCCTTCGAAATTCCTGAAGACACTTCAACTAACGAACAATCGAGATGATGATCCAACCACATGTTACCCACAGTTATACACTGAAAAACTCTCAAAACCCAAGTCATAGTTCGACACGTATCCGTGTTAGACCCTTTGGCATTTACTAACTAAAATAACTTTTCAATTCCGTTTCAAAATAGACAGTTTTGTCACAGCTCCAGCAAGTCAACTTCGAATTCTCAATCAAAACAGTCTTATTATAACCTCGATAGATACATTGCCCTTTCGCCAACGTTACCGGGGAATCATTTATATTCACCACATTAGCAATAAACTTACCAACAACTTCACTGATCTTTGACTTTCCAAAAAAAAAAATCATTATAATTATCGAAACCCTATCATATACTTATTCGTACCTTATAACAAGAATTGCCATACCAATTATTGAGAATCAGCAATCAGTATTTTGAAACCTCGCAGCATGTCTACATCAACAATTACATATACACACAACGTCTACCTCTAAGACTTAAATTCTTTGAATGAGAAATTTCTGGAAAAAAAAACACCCTAAACTGCGAACCAGTTCTCGAAATTTTGAAAAATGCTGATGAAGCAGCAAAAACTGTAAACGACCTTAACAGTAAAAAGTTAGATGATAAAGGATAGTATATTGGCAAAGCTCAGAAAAAGAGAAGCTTTAGAACTGGAAAATGGATTGAGCAAAGTATGAAGGAGGCTGTGGACAAATCACAAAGGCTGAACCTGCCTTCAAAGAATCCAAATGATTCAGTACTTGCTGAAGTCATTAACGAATACCTTGCTCCTGACTCTAAACCCCTGCGGACAATATCCTTCATCATCCTCTGATATTAGACATTCTAAGATATCATCGTATCTTTCATTATAAATATCATCCATACTTCTGAAGATATTTTTATAATTATTCTTATCTGAAATCATTTACCTCTTCGCGCTATCTGTATTATATCATAAAAGAAACTATTTTAGTTTCTAAATTCTGAAACATTCGAGTTTAAAATATGAATATTCTTGAAGAAGTGTTGGGAGCTGAAGCATGAGTTAGTATAATATAATGACACTTGATCAACGTGATTATATTACAGTAATTCATGCTGAGTTTCTAAATGGAACATGATGATTCACAGATCATAACGTCATCATGTGCTATGTTACACGACTCTTGTATTCTCTTTGATCTCTAAATATCAAGAAAATATTTCTTGATGATTCGGCCTTTTTTGAGGTATTCTGGTAATTTGACAAGTCAAGATCGTGCCATTACAATTTCCTTCCTAGAACATTAACAATGTTCATTCCGAAATTTATATCTGCGAATTCTGGACCATTACAAGCGGTGCTTAATCGCAAGAAGAAGAAACGAAAGGACAAAGCTCCGAACTAGAAATGGGAGTATAAATCATAGCAAATAGAAGAGAGCATCAACTGTGGATGACAATGATTATAGAAGAAGCAAGGACTTTGAAATAGAAGGGAAGATATAAAACCCAACAACAACCCAGAAATCACAAACCGTATATATCAATGCATATAGCAATATAAAGACACGGGAGAACTAAAAACACTATAAAACCAAGAGTATAGTAGAAGTAAATAGATTCTTCCGGAGGCAGATGAAAAAGAAGAGCGACAGATATGAAAGTGAGGAGTATATCAAGAATCAGCACTGGATGAAGCATATTGACAAATACTTTAAAATATGAGTTGAGAAGGTGTGAGTTATAAGAAAACAAACGAGGTGGATTTATAGTGAAATATCCGACAGAGAAATCAAAATAGATTATCGCATTAATTCGAAGAGGATCATAATTTCCTTAATCGCCGAATAATCAAATCCAATATAGATTACAAAGATTTTCTTTTCGGAGATCAATCGTGATGACGTTAAAAGATACAACGAATCACTATTATCTTATTTCATTCATTTACGATAACTTCACTCACACGCTTCGAGTAATTGAATTATTTTATCCATTCTTCTTGAACATGATAAAACTCTATAATCGTTATAATAACATTCTCATTGTTAGTCATGACGACCTCTAACAAATTTCGGGGACGAAATTTCTTTAACGGGTAGGTACTGTGACGACCCAAAAATTTTCGACCAAATTTAAACTTTAATCTTTATATTATTCCGACACGATAAGCAAAGTTTGTTAAGTTAAATCTCAAGAATTTTAAACTGTGTTCATACATTCATTATAACCTAGACCAAATTCCGACGATTCACGAACCGTTATATATAAATAGATATGTTATGTATATATATATTATAACTTGAGAATATTAATAAAGTATTAAACGTATAATACTTTACACGAACGTATTTGTTTCAATATGATTTTCCATGAAATTAAAAAAATATATATATTAAATGATTGAATTATCAGAAACATTGAATTATGATTACAAGTCTCTGTTGAGAGGTCCACTATGATTTGAGAAAATCTATTCCTCTTAACGATATTTAGAATAATTTGTAAAGCTATTTATAAATAAAAACAAAAAGTGTCATTTACGAAAGTTAGACAAAAGTTAGTGAAGAATTGGTTTCCATAATATTCTATTAATCTATTTTCAAACGTACAAAGACGTTTTCAGTTTAAAAAGAACTTTATTATTAATACGTATATAACTTTTATAAATATCTAGAATCATTTTTGACAACTCATTACTTAACCAGTATAATAAATATAACGATATTTATATTTTATTTCATTAAATATATATAACGATTTAAATTAATATTATATATATTTATACGCGTATTGTACATACATAGTTTTTATACTTTTACTATACTTTAACTATATCTTTACTTTACTTTTACTTTTACTTTACTTTAACTTTAATAATTCACTTTAATAATTCATACTTTAATAATTCACTTTAATAATTCATACTTTAATAATTCACTTTAATAATTCATACTTTAATAATTCACTTTAATAATTTATACTTTAATAATTCACTTTAATAATTCAAAAATCTATTATAAATAGAATTCAATAGGTTTCATTATTTCATAGAAACTTGAAAATATATTTATCTAAACTCTCTCAATCGATTTATATATATATATATATATATATATATATATATATATATATATATATATATATATATATATATATATATTTGCTCTGTATTATTTCAAGATATTATTAGTATACATAAAATATTACGACGGAGTACTGTCCGAGTGATTTCAAAATAGTTTTTTTGAATGAGTCGAAGCTAAGAAAATTATGGGTTATAGCTATGGAGGTGATGGGTATGGTTCATTGGTATGCTCATGAGGTCAATCTAGTGTTTATCATCTCCGTTGCGTCTACGTACTTTCCTGCAATATTGAATCTCAATATTGATACATTCGTGAATCCGAGGCCAACCTTGCACTTGTTAAATGACGTTATATGTATTTTTACTACGAAATACAGTATTGTGAGTTTCATTTACTCCCTTTTATATATATTTTTGGGACTGAGAATACATGCGCTGTTTTTATAAATGTTTTACGAAATAGGCACAAGTACTAAAACTAATTCTATGTGGGTTTAAACCAGAAATATACCCTTAGCTTGGTAACATTAAACTACTTGTCTATGTACGGTAGGCGCGAATCCTAAAGATAGATCTATTGGGCCTGACAAACCCCATCCTGACTATGGGATGCTTTAGTACTTCGAGGTTATTTTAAACACACCTGATCTGGTGTACTTCAGAGGGTAAAACATGAACGTTAAGGCTTGTTACCGGGTGCCTACAACTTATAGAATACTTTTATACACTTGCGAGTGTACATATATTTATAAACGGAAATCTTGTGGTCTATTAATATATTGAAATGATTGTTATGATAAACCTATGAACTCACCAACCTTTTGGTTGACACTTTAAAGCATGTTTATTCTCAGGTATTAAAGAAATCTTCCGCTGTGCATTAGCTCATTTTAAGGATATTACTTGGAGTCATTCATGGCATATTTTGAAAGACGTTGCATTCGAGTTATTGAGTTCATCAAGATTATTATTAAGCCAATTATAGTTGGATGTATTATGAAATGGTGTGCATGCCGTCAACTTTCGTTGTAAAGAAAGTTTGTCTTTTAAAAACGAATGCAATGTTTGTAAAATATATCATATAGAGGTCAAATACCTCGCGATGTAATCAACTATTGTGAATCGTTTATAATGTATATGAACGGGTCCTTTCACAAACTTTAATTCAATTTCTATAACTATAACAATCTTATTTTGAGTGGAAATCTTACTTGAAATTGTTTTCGTGTCATGATTCTGCTTCAAGAACTTTCAAGCCATCCAAGGATCCTTTGAAGCTAGATCCATTTTTCTCATTTCCAGTAGGTTTATCCAAGGAACTTGAGGTAGTAATGATGTTCATAACATCATTCGATTCATACATATAAAGCTATCTTATTCGAAGGTTTAAACTTGTAATCACTAGAACATAGTTTAGTTAATTCTAAACTTGTTCACAAACAAAAGTTAATCCTTCTAACATGACTTTTAAAATCAACTAAACACATGCTATATATCTATATGATATGCTAACTTAATGATTTAAAATCTGGAAACACGAAGAACACCGTAAAACCGGACATACGCCGACGTAGTAACACCGCGGGCTGTTTTGGGTTAGTTAATTAAAAACTATGATAAACTTTGATTTAAAAGTTGTTCTTCTTTGAAAATGATTTTTCTTATGAACATGAAACTATATCCAAAAATTATGGTTAAACTCATAGTGAAAGTATGTTTTCCAAAATGGTCATCAAGATGTCGTTTTTTCGACGGAAATGACTACCTCTTTAGTAATTGACATGTAACTTAATTTTCCGACTATAAACCTATACTTTTCTGTTTAGATTATTAAATTAGAGTTCAATATGAAACCATAGCAATTTGATTCACTCAAAACGGATTTAAAATGAAGAAGTTATGGGTAAAACAAGATTGGATAATTTTTCTCATTTTAGCTACGTGAAATTTGGTAACAAATCTATTCCAACCATAACTTAATCAACTTGTATTGTATATTATGTAATCTTGAGATACCATAGACACGTATACAATGTTTCGACCTATCATGTCGACACATCTATATATATTTCGGAACAACCATAGACACTCTATATGTGAATGTTGGAGTTAGCTATACAGGGTTGAGGTTGATTCCAAAATATATATAGTTTGAGTTGTGATCAATACTGAGATATGTATACACTGGGTCGTGGATTGATTCAAGATAATATATATATATCGATTTATTTCTGTACATCTAACTGTGGACAACTAGTTGTAGGTTACTAACGAGGACAGCTGACTTAATAAACTTAAAACATCAAAATGTATTAAAAGTGTTGTAAATATATTTTAAACATACTTTGATATATATGTACATATTTGTTATAGGTTCGTGACTTGACCAGTGGCCAAGTCTTACTTCCCGACGAAGTAAAAATCTGTGAAAGTGAGTTATAGTCCCACTTTTAAAATCTAATATTTTTGGGATGAGAATACATGCAGGTTTTATAAATGATTTACAAAATAGACACAAGTACGTGAAACTACATTCTATGGTTGAATTATCGAAATCGAATATGCCCCTTTTTATTAAGTCTGGTAATCTAAGAATTAGGGAACAGACACCCTAATTGACGCGAATCCTAAAGGTAGATCTATCGGGCCCAACAAGCCCCATCCAAAGTACCGGATGCTTTAGTACTTCGAAATTTATATCATGTCCGAAGGGTGTCCCGGAATGATGGGGATATTCTTATATATGCATCTTGTTAATGTCGGTTACCAGGTGTTCACCATATGAATGATTTTTATCTCTATGTATGGGATGTGTATTGAAATATGAAATCTTGTGGTCTATTGTTACGATTTGATATATATAGGTTAAACCTATAACTCACCAACATTTTTGTTGACGTTTAAAGCATGTTTATTCTCGGGTGATTATTAAGAGCTTCCGCTGTTGCATGCTAATAAATGGACAAGATTTGGAGTCAGCATGCTTGTATTATATTGTTTAAAAACTGCATTCGAGATTTATTTTGTTGTAACATATTAATATTGTAAACCAATATGTATTGGTAGTGTGTAAGTGTGATATTTTAGATTATCATTTCTGGATAATCTAAGTGGAGTCTTTTTAACCTTGTCGATAAAATAAAGGTTATGGTTTGTTTTAAAAACGAATGCAGTCTTTGAAAAACGTCTCATATAGAGGTCAAAACCTCGCAACGAAATCAATTAATATGGAACGTTTATAATCAATATGAACGGGACATTTCAGTTGGTATCCGAGCGTTGGTCTTAGAGAACTAGAAAATTTGCATTAGTGTGTCTTATCGAGTTTGTTAGGATGCATTAGTGAGTCTGGACTTCGACCGTGTTTTCTTTAAAAATGATTGCTTAACATTTTTGTTGAAAACTATATATTATTAACATGTATATATTATGTGATATATTAATCTCTTAATATGTTTGATATTATGTGATAGATGTCTACCTCTAGCACAAATCCCATTGACTCACCTAATAATAACGAAGAGTCGAATATATATTGGACTGATTCACAAGTTCCCGAAGAGGAACTGGAAGAAGAATCAGAACCGGAAGAAGAATCAGAACCAGAAGAGGAGGAACCGGAGGAGGAAATAGAACCAGTGGGGGAAATAATAAAACGGTTAAGTAAAAGAAAATCCTCAACCAACCGACCAAGGTTAATTAAGGTCAATGGTGTTTCCGCCAAAAAAGCAAAATATTGGGAGGATTACCAATTCTCCGATGAATCGGATTCCGACGAGAATTCCGATGATGTTATAGAAATTACCCCAACTGAATTTAAAAAGGCAAAAGAAAATAATAAGGGAAAGGGCATAAAAATAGAGAAATCTAATTCCAACCCCGATGAACTTTATATGTATCGTCAACCCCCGAAGTCCTTAAGTTGTAACAATGACCCGGGAACCTCTAAACCACCAGGTTTTTCTAAACCGTTGTGGAAAACGACAGCTCGTATTAGGGGAACATCATATATCCCTAGAAACTTGGCAAAACGAACCAAAATCGAAGAAGAAGAAACGAGCGAGTCGGAATAAGATAGTTGTATTCGTGTGGTGTAATATATGTAATATAGTGTGCTTATGCTTTATGATATATGTAAAAACTGCTTGTATTAATAAGTATCTTTTATGAATCTAACTCTTGTCTATTTTACAGTATAAAAACACAAAATGGATAGACAACCCAATATTTTAGAAGACCTACCCGGAGATATGATTGATGAAATCTTGTCTAGAGTCGGTCAGAATTCTTCGGCACAACTATTTACGGCGAAATCAGTTTGTAAGACATTCGAAGAACGTTCCAAGAATGCCTTGGTTTATAAGAGAATTTCGTTTGAAAGATGGGGGATATCACATTGGGAAACCCATAAGTTACGATGTGTTTACTTTGACGCATATATTGCGGGGAACCCAAGTGCTATTTTACGCAACGGGTTAAGAAATTATTTTGACTCAATGTATCCGAACATAGGACTTCATGATTTAGAAAAAGCGGCTAACATGCAACATAAAGAAGCATGTTATGCTTACGGGTTAGTAATGTTCGCTTCTCACCAAAGTGAGAAAAAGAACATCGGGCTACAACTATTAAACAAAACGTTCCCACATGTGACGGAGTCTGTAATTGGGGTAAGAAATGAGGTTTTTAGATTGTTACGGGACTGTTGGACATTACGTAACCCTCGTCCCTTTGACGACGTTACAACACGCTGTCTTATCAACGGTCACAACAGTTATGTTCCACAAGACCAAGGATGGGAAGTAGTCCTAGTAAAACCAGAATGCATGACTTGTTTCTGGACGTATGAATTACGTGTCTTTATTTCCTTTGCTGAACGACTTGTGTACTAGCTAGAATTATCTTCACAACTATCTTGTATCAAAGTTATTGTGTGCTATATTTCATGCTTTATGTAAAATAAGCGGTATTGTAAGTTTGTAAAATATTGTATAAAAGTTTGAACGCGAAATATTATTATAATCAGTTTTTCATATAGAATTGTAGTAGTTGAATTGTATATTAGCTACTAAGTATGAACTTAACGGGTAGGTACTACCCGAATTTAAACTTATAAAACGCTAATATGAAGAAAAAGCTTTTATAAATGAGTTCATATTATGCTACGAAATACTATTAACTACTCTTAATATTCTGTATGATTAACTTGTTCCATTTGACTATTTTGAAAGAAATGGCACCGACTACTCGACACACCGTGAATATGAATGAAGAGGAATTCTGTACTTTTCTTGCTTCAAACATAGCCGCAGTACAGGCTGCGCTACATACCAACAATAACCTTGGATCTAGCAGTACAGGAAATCGTGTAGGATGCACCTACAAAGAATTCACTGCCTGCAAACCTTTTGAATTTGATGGAACCGAAGGACCGATCGGATTGAAACGGTGGACCGAGAAGGTCGAATCGGTGTTTGCCATAAGTAAGTATACTGAAGAGGACAAAGTGAAGTATGCTACGCATACCTTCACAGGTTCTGCGTTAACATGGTTGAATACCTATCTAGAGCAAGTGGGACAAGATGATGCGTACGCACTACCGTGGTCAGCATTCAAGCACTTGATGAACGAGAAGTACCGTCCCAGAACTGAGGTCAATAAGCTCAAGACAGAACTTAGAGGGTTACGAACCCAAGGATTTGATATTACCACGTACGAAAGACGATTTACAGAATTGTGCCTATTGTGTCCGGGAGCGTTTGAAGATGAGGAAGAGAAGATCGACGTGTTTGTAAAAGGATTACCGGAAAGAATCCAAGAAGATATAAGCTCACATGAGCCCGCCTCCATATAACAGGCATGTAGAATGGCTCACAAACTAGTGAACCAGATTGAGGAAAGAATTAAAGAACAGACGGCTGAAGAGGCCAATGTGAAGCAAGTCAAAAGAAAGTGGGAGGAAAACGGTGATAAGAATCACCAATACAACAACAACAATTTCAACAATAATCGCAACAACTATCCCAACAATCGCAACATCAGTCGCAACTACAACAAATGGCCTAACAACAACAACAATAACAACAACAAGAACAACAACAACAGCAACTACAACAATCATCCCAACAACAATAACAACCGCAACAACAACAACAATCAGAAGCAGCTATGCCAAAGGTGTGAAAAGTATCACTCGGGGTTCTGCACCAAATTTTGCAACAAGTGTAAAAGAAATGGTCATAGCGCGGCGAAGTGTGAGGTCTATGGACCAGGGGTTAACAGAACGAAAGGAACAAATGGTGTCAGAACGAGTAATGGCGGAGCAAGTAGTGTCGGAGCAAGTTATACCAATGTAGTTTGTTATAAATGTGGAAAACCGGGCCACATTATTAGAAATTGCCCGAACCAGGAGAACACGAATGGACAAGGCCGCGGAAGAGTTTTCAATATTAATGCGGCAGAGGCACAGGAAGACCCGGAGCTTGTTACGGGTACGTTTCTTATTGACAATAAATCTGCTTACGTTTTATTTAATTCGGGTGCGGATAGAAGCTATATGAGTAGAGATTTTTGTGCTAAATTAAGTTGTCCATTGACGCCGTTGGATAGTAAATTTTTACTCGAATTAGCAAACGGTAAATTAATTTCAGCAGATAATATATGCCGGAATCGAGAAATTAAACTAGGTAGCGAAATATTTAAGATTGATTTGATACCAGTAGAGTTAGGGAGTTTTGATGTAATAGTTGGCATGGACTGGCTGAAGAAGGTGAAAGCAGAGATCGTATGTTATAAAAATGCAATTCGCATTGTACGAGAAGAAGAAGAACCCTTAATGGTGAAAGAAGATGATATTCCAAAGACTGCTTTCAGAACACGTTACGGTCATTACGAGTTTATGGTCATGCCGTTTGGTTTAACTAATGCACCAGCTGTGTTCATGGACCTTATGAACCGAGTGTGTGGACCATACCTTGACAAGTTTGTCATTGTTTTCATTGATGACATACTTATTTACTCAAAGAATGACCAAGAACACGGTGAACATTTGAGAAAGGTGTTAGAAGTATTGAGGAAGGAAGAATTGTACGCTAAGTTTTCAAAGTGTGCATTTTGGTTGGAAGAAGTTCAATTTCTTGGTCACATAGTGAACAAAGAAGGTATTAAGGTGGATCCGGCAAAGATAGAAACTGTTGAAAAGTGGGAAACCCCGAAAACTCCAAAACACATACGCAAGTTTTTAGGACTAGCTGGTTACTACAGAAGGTTCATCCAAGATTTTTCCAGAATAGCAAAACCCTTGACTGCATTAACGCATAAAGGGAAGAAATTTGAATGGAAGGATGAACAAGAGAAAGCGTTTCAGTTATTGAAGAAAAAGTTAACTACGGCACCTATATTGTCATTACCTGAAGGGAATGATGATTTTGTGATATATTGTGACGCCTCAAAGCAAGGTCTCGGTTGTGTATTAATGCAACGAATAAAAGTAATTGCTTATGCGTCTAGACAATTGAAGATTCACGAACAAAATTATACGACACATGATTTGGAATTAGGCGCGGTTGTTTTTGCATTAAAGACTTGGAGGCACTACTTATATGGGGTCAAAAGTATTATATATACCGACCACAAAAGTCTTCAACACATATTTAATCAAAAATAACTGAATATGAGGCAGCGTAGGTGGATTGAATTGTTGAATGATTACGACTTTGAAATTCGTTACCACCCGGGGAAGGCAAATGTGGTAGCCGACACCTTGAGCAGGAAGGACAGAGAACCCATTCGAGTAAAATCTATGAATATAATGATTCACAATAACCTTACTACTCAAATAAAGGGGGCGCAACAAGGAGTTTTAAAAGAGGGAAATTTAAAGGATGAAATACCCAAAGGATCGGAGAAGCATCTTAATATTCGGGAAGACGGAACCCGGTATAGGGCTGAAAGGATTTGGGTACCAAAATTTGGAGATATGAGAGAAATGGTACTTAGAGAAGCTCATAAAACCAGATACTCAATACATCCTGGAACGGGGAAGATGTACAAGGATCTCAAGAAACATTTTTGGTGGCCGGGTATGAAAGCCGATGTTGCTAAATACGTAGGAGAATGTTTGACGTGTTCTAAGGTCAAAGCTGAGCATCAGAAACCATCAGGTCTACTTCAACAACCCGAAATTCCAGAATGGAAATGGGAAAACATTACCATGGATTTTATCACTAAATTGCCAAGGACTGCAAGTGGTTTTGATACTATTTGGGTAATAGTTGATCGTCTCACCAAATCAGCACACTTCCTTCCAATAAGATAAGATGACAAGATGGAGAAATTAGCACGACTGTATTTGAAGGAAGTCGTCTCCAGACATGGAATACCAATCTCTATTATCTCTGATAGGGATGGTAGATTTATTTCAAGATTCTGGCAGACATTACAGCAAGCATTAGGAACTCGTTTAGACATGAGTACTGCCTATCATCCACAAACTGATGGGCAGAGCGAAAGGACGATACAAACGCTTGAAGACATGCTACGAGCATGGGTTATTGATTTCGGAAACAGTTGGGATCGACATCTACCGTTAGCAGAATTTTCCTACAACAACAGCTACCATTCAAGCATTGAGATGGCGCCGTTTGAAGCACTTTATAGTAGAAAGTGCAGGTCTCCGATTTGTTGGAGTGAAGTGGGGGATAGACAAATTACGGGTCCGGAGATAATACAAGAAACTACCGAGAAGATCATCCAAATTCAACAACGGTTGAAAACCGCTCAAAGTCGACAAAAGAGCTACGCTGACATTAAAAGAAAAGATATAGAATTTGAAATTGGAGAGATGGTCATGCTTAAAGTTGAACCTTGGAAAGGCGTTGTTCGATTTGGTAAACGAGGGAAATTAAATCCAAGGTATATTGGACCATTCAAGATTATTGATCGTGTCGGACCAGTAGCTTACCGACTTGAGTTACCTCAACAACTCGCGGCTGTTCATAACACTTTCCACGTCTCGAATTTGAAGAAATGTTTTGCTAAAGAAGATCTCACTATTCCATTAGATGAAATCCAAATCAACGAAAATCTTCAATTCATCGAAGAACCCGTCGAAATAATGGATCGTGAGGTTAAAAGACTTAAGCACAACAAGATACCAATTGTTATGGTTCGATGGAATGCTCGTAGAGGACCCGAGTTCACCTGGGAACGAGAAGATCAGATGAAGAAGAAATACCCGCATTTATTTCCAGAAGATACGTCAACACCTCCAACTGCTTAAAATTTCGGGACGAAATTTATTTAACGGGTAGTTAATGTAGTGACCCGAACTTTTCCATGTTTATATATATATTAAATGAAATTGTTATTTTACATGATTAAGTGTTTCCAACATGTTAAGCAATCAAACTTGTTAAGACTTGATTAATTGAAATAGGTTTCATATAGACAATTGACCACCCAAGTTGACCGGTGATTCACGAACGTTAAAACTTGTAAAAACTATATGATGACATATATATGGTTATATATATAGTTAACATGATATTATGATATGTAAACATATCATTAAGTATATTAACAATGAACTACATATGTAAAAACAAGACTACTAACTTAACGATTTTGAAACGAGACATATATGTAACGATTATCATTGTAACGACATTTAATGTATATATATCATATTAAGAGATATTCGTACATCATAATAACATGATAATATAATAATTTAAAATCTCTTTTGATATTATTGATGTTATGCGAGGTGTATATAAAATAGCTTTAAATTTTAGCAGGAAATACTATTAAATACGATACAATTTTACACAAGATATTTATTTATTTAGTGAATGGATATACTTAAACCTTGCTACAACACTTATAGGCAGTGTACCTAATCGTACAGTAGTGTAGTTTTTAGTAAGTCCGGTTCGTTCCACGGGGAAAATCTTTAAACAAAGCTTAATGCTATATTAGTTTACTTTTACAAATATATATATCAGTAATATTATTATTATAAAGGGGGGTTTTTACCGTTTAATGACCGGTTTGTTGATTTTAAAACTTTAGTCGCAATTAAAACTAAATGTAAAATAATAAATAAATACAAGACTTAATTAAAAGCGTAAAGTAAATAACGATAATGAAATTGCGAATAATAAAAGTGCGATAAAATAAACTTGCGATAATTTAAAAGTACGATAATTAAAAGTGCAATTAAATACAATAACAATAAAAATGCGATAATTAGAAGTGCAATTAAATATAAAATAAAGGAAATTAAATATGAAATAAAAGAATTATGCTTATTTAAACTTCCGTAATCATGATGTTTGACGTGTTGATTTTAGTTTTATGCCCATGGGTTAATTGTCCTTTGTCTTGGATTATTTAATATGTCCGTCTGGTTTTTGTCCATAACAATCCATCAGTCATAAATATAAAGTGCGAGTGTCCTCGTCAAATTATCCTTATACCCGAAGTTAAATATTCCAACTAATTGGGGACTTAAACAGTAACAAGATTTTAATACTTTGTTTAATAATTACACCAGGATGTCGACTGAGTGTAACCCAAGGTTTTAATATTTTGTTATCAATTATACCAAGTGTCCTTGTACATAATTTCACCCCTGTTTTAATTATTCTAGTGGCTATTAATCCATTCCCGTGTCCGGTTAAATGAACGATTATTCGTACATATAAATACCCCGCCCATCGTGTCCGATCGAGTGTATATGGTAATTTATAGGGACGCTCAATTGTAAATCTTTATATTAACATTAACAAACTATCATTTAGTTAAACAAATATAAAGCCCATTAATAGCCCATAGTCTAATTTCCACAAGTGTCGTTCTTTTGTCCAAACCCCAATTATGGTACAAAGCCCAATTACCCAATTTTAGTAATTAGCCCAACATCATGATTACTTCGGATTAAATAAGCATAATAATAACTTAGCTACGAGACATTAAATTAAAAAGGTTGAACATAACTTACAATGATTAAAAATAGCGTAGCGTTACACGGACAGAATTTCGACTTACACCCTTACAACATTTGCTAACATACCCTTATTATTAGGATTTAAAATTAAAATTAAAATTAAAATATAAATTATATATATATATATTTACGTATATATTGAGAGAGAGATAGATTATGGATATTGGTTTTTGCGATCAAACTGCGTTTGCTTTTATAGGGAATTGAGTCCAGGTGAGCTCCGCGACTCGCGGCATTTTTGCTCTTCAAACTCCGCGAGTCGCGGAGTTTGAAATTCCAGCTCACTCCAAATTGGATCTTAGTCTGCCGACAGTTTATTATATAATATAATATATATAATTTATATAATTAATTATATATTATATTATATTTATATACATAGTTAACTTGTAATTTTTAGTCCGTTGCGTCGAGCGTTGAGAGTTGACTCTGGTCCCGGTTCCGAATTTTCGAACGTCCTTGCGTACTATTTTATATCTTGTACTTTGCGTTTTGAATCTTGTACTCTTGTAATTTCGAGACGTTTCTTATCAATAATTGGAACCTCTTTGATTGTCTTTTGTACTTTTGAGCTTTTTGGTCGTTTGCGTCTTCAATTCGTCGAATCTGTCTTTTATCTTCACCTTTTATTATTTAAACGAATATCACTTGTAAATAGAACAATTGCAACTAAAAGCTTGTCTTTCTTGAGGAATAATGCTATGAAATATATGTTCGTTTTTAGCATTATCAAATATTCCCACACTTGAGCGTTGCTTGTCCTCAAGCAATATAGTTTCTACCTATATGTCGGCAATAAGCTATGATTTGGTTTTGATGAACTTGCCAATCTTCAAATGCTCTCTGTCTAGCATTTTCGTACTCCTGTGAAGCTATAAACCTTTGCATTTCTTGCATTTCATTTCCCCCTCCTACATTACCTTGCTGTTGGTTTCTCTCAACCTGTGGATGTCTACCATGGTATTGTACTACGGCATTATTTCGCCTCTTCAAAACTTTCGCACCATGGTATACATTTAAACCTATTGTATCGCGGGGTTCTGGTTCTTCGACTAATAATCCCCCCCGACTTATATCCACACCGAGATATTCAGCAATCAAAGTAATAAATATACCACCTCATATTATGCTATGCGGTCTCATCCCCCTAACCATAGCTGATAAATAATAACCCACACAATAAGGTATACTTACAGCGCTTTGTGGGTCTCGAATACACATATGGTAAAACAAATCCTGTTCATTTACCTTTTCCTTGTTCTTACCTCTTTGTGTAATCGAATTAGCTAAAAACCTATGAATTACTCTTAATTCAGCTCTATCTATATCCAAATAAGAGTAATTTCCCCCTTTGAATCGGTGATGGCTTGTTATTTGACTCCATACACCATGTGTATCAAAATTTTCATCTATCTTTCTACCATTTAGTATCAACCCTCTACAATCGGCAGATGCTAACTCCTCAGGCGTATATATACGTAAAGCCTGAGCCATGTCTAGTAAAGACATGTGGCGCATCGAACCTCCTAACAAAAATCTAATAAAAGATCGATCGGTTAAACTAGCTATCCGATCATTTAATTCTATACTACACAACAATTCTTCACACCATACTTTATATACAGGTCTACGCATGGTGAATAAACGTACCCAGTCGTTAAAAGTAGAATTATCATACCTCTGTGCAAGTAATTCCCTAATTGGCCCGGCCAATTCTACAGCTTCTAATGGTCCCCATTCTATGACCCTAGGTACCTCAACAACTTTAGAATGAAGAGTATGCAAACCCCTTTGGTATTTTGGATAATCTATCCAAAGTCTGTCAAATCTCAGGTTCGGGTGCAAATCTTCTAAGTGCATATCAGAAAATGTCATGACTGGATGAGGTATATCTTGTTTGTAGTAGTTATCCACCTCCTGTTGTTTCGCATTCTCAACAGGAGCATTGCGAGCTTGGAATGAAGATTCACCCCTTTCAGTCTGCAAAACACATCAAACACAATTTTTGTGCATCCAAATATGCATTAGTGTCAGCAAAATCATCAATCAAAATAATTACAATGACATGATCAATTTATATCAAACTTAAGCTCATTTTCATATTTTTATCAAATCTACACTTTTTCAAATAAGCATATACGAAAATGTTCTCCAAGTTCATAAGCATTTAACTCAAATAACATGTCAAAATAATCATTACTAGCAATTAAACAAGTTTCAAATGGCATTATCTTTCAAAAATCAAGTTCATGAATTTTAGACTTGAAAAAGTCCACTTTAATTCTCAAAATCATGTTTAGGCTCAAAGTTTGGATCATTTAACTACCTAAACATGTTACACTACTTAATTTAGCAACAATTCATGACAAAAATCGGCCATAACCTGTTTATATCAAAAAGCCCCAAATTGCTCAAGAACACAAACCCTAGATTACTCAAAATTTGAAGTTTAAGGCTTCTAATCATGTTAAATAGCATCAATCTAGGTTATACAAGCATAATACATAAACAATTTAAGCATAATTACACTAAAAAGCATCAAAATCAAATTGGGTATAAAATTGCTCAAGAACACTAATTTTCGGATTAAATGGTGTTTAGGTGTAGAAATTTACCGTTTTTCTTGAGTAATTCCTTGATAGCATCCTTCTCAACATGATTTTAGTAAAAGATTTGATGATTAACGGTGAAAAATTGTGAATTTGGGAGGTCTTTTTCGGGTTTTTTCGGGTTATTTTCGCAGTATTTTTGTTTTTGTGGTGTGCAACTGAGCTGTTCTTGCGTTTTATTTTTTTCTGTAATTCGGTCCCTCCGCGAGTCGCGGTGTTTGACCCTTCAAACTCCAAGAGTCACGGAGTTTGTATTTTTTATTTATTTATATCTTATACTAATTAAAACAATTAAGTAATTAATTTTAAAATTTTGTTTCCCTTGTTATTTAGGACGAGGTCGTTTCGGATCGATGTCCTAGTCCGTCCCTCGACAAAATTTTAAAATTTGTCTTTTTCAAGCGATTGTTTTTAAAAGCTTAGATTTTTTTTTTAGTTTTTTAATGTTTTTGACATACTTTAATTCAATAAGATTAAAAATAATGATAATAAAAGTTCTCGTCCCTCCCTCGGGTAAAGTAATTTCGGTTCAACGACCTAGTCTTCAACTTACGACGAATTTTAAAAATCATATTTTTAACTTAATGAGATAAAGTAAATTTTTTTTTTTAAATTCACACAATTTAAATATAAAATTCAAAATTAATATTAAAAATTCACAACAAACTTACAATTTAAAATGCATAAAAATAAAATTAATATTTTAAAAATTAAAAATTCACACCAAACTTAATTTAAAAATTCATATTATAAATTCACACCAAACTTATATTAATTTTTCAAATATTTACAATTTTAAATATATTGATTTTACAAAGTTTACAATATTAATTTAAGATTTATATATTAATTTTAAAAACATGGTAAAAATAAAATTAAAAATCTTTTTGGCTTTTTATCCCACTTTAATCAATCAAATATTATCAAAAATATGCGCCCCTCTTTTCGGTAAAGTAATTTCGGTTCCAAGACCTAATTTAACTCATGACGAATTTTTGAAATATTTTGGGTTGATTGATTAAAGATATTTATACCTTAAGAATAAACGTTAAATTTCGCAGTGATGTAATAAATTTTTGAATGATATCAATAATTTTGGTCGCCAAACCTAATTTTATTCAATACCAATTTAATACTTTATAGCGAACAAATTAGCATTTATTATCAAAAGGTTAAAAATAAAAATAAAAAATAAAAACTGTACAGACTTACCTGTGAAATAGATTTCTTAGTTATATGATCTATCACATTCATAAGATAGTCGGTTTAATTGGTTTTCCATGGCTACATAGGCGTAACCTCGAGCATTCAGTGTTTTTCTTCTAAACATATGAACGGTCCGTCTCTGCATAAAGTAACAAATTCGGTGTTTGAATAGGTTTGATTATTTGAACATTTACCTCCATGTGACCATTTTCCGCATTTGTGACATCTTTCTAGGTGTCGTGCTCTTCTTTTCGCTGCGGATTTTGATTTTCCTTTACCAAATTGTAACTTATTATCTTCGCATCTGGATTCTTTTCTTACTCCGTCCAATCTTTCTCTGATTACTGATACTATTTCACTCGGAAGTGTGTCATTATTACGTTTAGTGATCAAAGCGTGTAGCATTAGACCATGATTTAGTTCACAGGCAGTCTTCATTTCCTAAAAAAAATAAAAATTCAGAATGGGGGAGAAGACTAGTTCTTTAGGGTCTGCTAGGGAAAGACCGTTCGGGTTCCATTTTCGAGAACTACACGAAAACAGACAATCGAACTCTAACAGAAATACATATTATCCTTTAAAGACTTGATTCTCCCCACACTTAGTTAGCTGTGGTGTCGAAATTGTGATTAACTTCGTTGTCAACTTCCATCGAACCATGTATGTAATGTTTAACTCTGTGACCATTAACTTTAAATTCAATCCCATTTGAATTTATTAATTCTATCGTTCCGTATGGGAAAACTCTTTTGACTATGAATGGTCCAGACCATCTTGATTTCAATTTTCCAGGAAATAGCTTGAATCTTGAATTGAAAAGAAGAACTCTGTCTCCTTCTTTAAATTCTTTTGAACTTTTGATTCTTTTATCATGCCATTTCTTCGTTCTTTCTTTATAGATTAACAAATTTTCGTATGCTTCATGTCTTAATTCTTCTAATTCGTTTAGTTAACTTAATCGTAGACGTCCGGCTTCATGTAAATCAAGATTACATGTTTTCAAAGCCCAAAATGCTTTGTGTTCAATTTCTACTGGAAGATGACATGCTTTTCCATAAACAAGTCTAAAAGGTGTGGTTCCAATTGGAGTTTTGTAGGCTGTTCTAAAAGCCCAGAGTGCATCCTCCAATTTAATGGACCATTCCTTCGGATTTGATCCTACGGTTTTCTCTAGAATACGTTTTAAAGCTCGTTTGGTATTTTCAACTTGTCCACTTGTTTGTGGATGATATGCGGTGGAGATTTTATGAGTTACTCCAATCTTTTAAGGACTTTCTCAAGTTGATTATTACAGAAATGAGTACCCCGATCACTTACTAAAGCTTTCGGTGTTCCAAACCTTGCAAAAAGACGTTTTAAAAAGTTGACTACAACTCGTGCATCGTTAGTTGGGAGAGCTTGTGCTTCCGCCCATTTAGATACATAATCAATGGCTACGAGTATATATAGATTATTATGAGATTTTGGAAATGGACCCATAAAGTCAATACCCCAAATGTCAAATACTTCACATACTTGGATGACATTTTGTGGCATTTCATCACGTTAACTTATTTTTCCGGCCCTTTGACAAGCATCACAGGATTTGCAAAGAAGGTGTGCATCTTTGTAAATTGTAGGCCAATAGAATCTAGCATCATAAACTTTTCTTGCTGTTAGTTGAGGCCCATAATGCCCTCCTGTTGGTCCTGTGTGACAATGGTTTAAAATTTTACTAGCTTCATCTCCAAATACACATCGGCGTATTATTCCATCGGGACAACTTTTAAACAGATGTGGATCTTCTCAAAAATAGTGTTTTATATCACTGAAGAATTTCTTTCGTTTTTGGTACGATAATCCTTTTTCAAGGAATCCACATACTAAATAGTTTGCATAGTCTGCAAACCATGGGATTTCATTATAATCTATCTTCAATAGATATTCATCAGGAAAGTTGTCTTGTATGACCGATTCATTTAGAACTTCTAATTCGGGATTTTCAAGACGAGAAAGATGATCAGCGGCGAGATTTTCTGCTCCTCTTTTATCTCGGATTTCAATATCAAACTCTTGTAAGAGTAAGATCCAACGGATTAATCTTGGTTTAGCATCTTGTTTTGAAAATAGGTATCTAAGAGCAGAATGGTCGGTATAGACCACCGTTTTTGCTAGAACGAGATATGATCGAAATTTGTCAAAAGCAAAGACAATAGCAAGGAGTTCTTTTTCAGTAGTTGTATAGTTCGTTTGTGCTCCTTGTAACGTCTTACTAGCATAATATATAGGTTGAAATCGTTTTTCAATCCTTTGTCCTAAAACGGCTCCCATTGCAAAATCACTTGCATCGCACATTGGTTCAAATGGTAGATTCCAATTTGGTGTTATCATGATCGGCGCATTAGTGAGTTTCTCTTTTAGAATATTAAAAGATTTGATACACTCATCTGAAAAGATGAATGGAGCATCCTTTTCTAGGAGTTTATTCATAGGAGTGGCGATTTTAGAAAAATCTTTTATGAAACGTCGGTAAAAACCGGCATGCCCTAGAAAACTCCTAACTCCTCTAACATTGGTGGGATGTGGAAGTTTAGCAATTACATCTACTTTAGCTCTATCCACTTCAATTCCTTCTTTTGAAATTTTATGTCCAAGAACGATGCCTTCTTTAACCATAAAATGGCATTTCTCCCAATTAAGAACTAGATTTGATTGTTCGCATCTAATAAGCATTCGTTCCAGATTAACTAGACATGATTCAAATGTATCACCGAAGACTGAAAAGTCATCCATGAAAACTTCCATGCATTCTTCTATCATGTCATGAAAAATTGCCATTATACACCTTTGAAAGGTTGCAGGGGCGTTACAAAGTCCAAATGGCATGCGTTTGTAAGAAAAAGTACCATAAGGGCACGTGAATGTGGTTTTCTCTTGATCTTCGAGTGCCATTGGAATTTGAAAATATCCGGAAAATCCATCTAGAAAACAATAGTAACTATTTCCGGCTAATCTTTCCAACATTTGATCTATGAAAGGTAAGGGAAAGTGATCTTTTCTGGTGGCGTCATTTAATTTTCTATAATCAATACACACACACCATCCTGTTACAGTCCTAGTAGGAATAAGCTCATTTTTCTCATTTGTAATGACAGTCATGCCACCCTTCTTAGGCACGCATTGAACTGAGCTTACCCATGGACTATCAGAGATTGGATATATCAAACCTGCATCTAGCAGTTTAATAATCTCTTTCTTAACTACATCTTGCATATTAGGATTTAGTCTTCGTTGGCATTGCACATACGTTTTATGACCTTCTTCCATAAGGATTTTATGTGTGCAATACGAAGGACTTATTCCTTTAATATCATGAATCTTCCATGCAATGGCTGGTTTATGAGCTTTCAACACAGAAATGAGTTGTGATTTCTCATTTTCAGTAAGAGAAGACGATATTATTACAGGTAATTTAGATTCACCATGTAAATAAGCGTATTCCAAATGGTTTGGAAGTGGCTTTAACTCTAATTTCGGAGGTTCTTCTATCGATGATTTATATCGATATCTGTCTTCTTCTTTTAGCATTTGAATTTCTTCTGTTGTTGGTTCATATCCATTAGCTATAAGTGTAGCTAACATTTCAACTTCATCGATTGGTTCATTACCTTCTCCTAAAGAACATTCTCCTGTTCCTTGTAATTCTGGAAATTCTTCTAATAATTCTGCATGTGCATCTATAGTTTGAATATAATAACATGTATCATCTGCAGATTGTGGTTGTTGCATTGCTCTATCAACTGAAAAGGTAACACTCTCATCCTCTATACTTAGGGCCAATTTCTTACCGAACACGTCTATCATTGCTTTAGCCGTGTTTAAGAATGGTCTTCCTAATATGAGAGGAACTTGAGAATCTTCTTCCATGTCCAGAACAACAAAATCTACTGGAAATACTAAAGTACCAACTTTAACTAGCATGTTCTCCATTATCCCTCTAGGATATTTTATTGATCTATCGGCTAGGTGTATGCTTATTCTGGTTGGTTTCAATTCTCCAAGGTCTAGTTTAGCGTATAGTGAATATGGCATTAGATTTATACTAGCACCTAAGTCTGCCAATGCTTCTATTGAACTAAGACTACCCAGAAAACATGGAATTGTGAAACTTCCTGGATCAGATAGTTTTTCTGGTATCTTATTCAACAGCACTGCTGAACAATTAGCGTTCATAGTAACAGCCGAGAGTTCTTCCATTTTCTTTCTATTCGAGATTAGATCCTTCAAGAATTTAGCATATCTAGGCATTCCTGAAATCACATCAATGAAAGGAAGATTTACATTTATCTGTTTAAAAATATCCAAGAATTTGGATTGCTCGGCTTCAAGTTTCTCTTTCTTCATTTTACTCGGGTAAGGAAGTGGTGGTTGGAATGTTTTAACATAAGGTTTAGCCTTAACTGTGTTATCTTCATTAACCTTTTCAACTACCGGTTCTTTTTCCTTATCTTGATTAGGTTGTGGTTCTTGTGGAGTAGGAATAGCTTCATCAGAAGTTACAGGTATTTCAGGTGGTTTAAGTGTTGTACCACTTCTTGTGGTAATGGCTTTAGCTGTTTCATTCCGGGGGTTAGTATTTGTATCACTAGGTAGACTTCCCGGTTTTCTTTCACCTATTAACCTTGCTAGGTTACTTACTTCTTGTTCCAGATTTTGAATAGAAGCTTGTTGATTTCTAAATGCTTGAGCATTTTGTTCATTGGTTTGTTTCTGAGATGTGAAAAACTGCGTTTGAGTTTCAACTAGCTTTGTCATCATATCTTCTAAATTCGGCTTTTTATCATCGGTTTGTTGTGGTGGTTTGTTTTGAAAATTAGGTCTTTGCTGGTTGTAAGTATTATTGGATACTTGTTGATTGCTAGGACCTTGTTGGTTATTGTATGGAATATTTCGGTTATAATTCTGGTTTTGATTGTAAATCGGTCTTGGCGGTTGATAATTATTCTGATAATTATTTCCAGGCCTTTGGTTTATGTATGAAATATTCTCTCTTTGTTCCATTGTTAATTCAATACTGAGACAATCTTTTGTCAAATGTGGTCCTCCACACTGCTCACAACTAATTCGTATTGAGTGAATATCTTTAGTCATCTTTTCCATTCGTCTCTCAACAGCATCTATCTTTGCGGAAATGGAATCTAAGTCATGGCTAGAATCGGCTCTAGCTGCTTTAGATGATCTAACGATATCTTTTTCTTGGTGCCACTCATGTGAGTGGGAAGCAGTGTTATCAATAATTTTGTAAGCATCAGTTTCGGTTTTCTTCATAATAGAACCACCAGCTGCTATATCTATGTCTTTTCTTGTAGTGATGTCGCATCCTTGGTAGAATATTTGTACTATTTGACAGGTATCTAAACCATGTTGCGGACATCCTCTTAATAACTTTCCAAATCTTGTCCATGCCTCATATAGAGTTTCATTCAGGTTCTGTGTGAATGTAACAATTTCTCCTTGAAGTCTTACGGCTTTAGATGCAGGAAAGAATTGTTTAAGAAATTTTTCAACTAAAACGTCCCATGTATCAATCGCCCCTTCAGGTAACGATTCCAACCAATCTTTGGCTTCTCCCTTTAAAGTCCAGGGAAATAACATGAGATATATCTGTTCATCCTCCACTTCTCGGATTTTAAATAGTGTGCAGATCCTATTAAAGGTACGTAGATGTTCATTTGGATCTTCCTTCGGCGCACCACTAAATTGGCATTGATTAGTCACCATGTGTAGAATTTGTCCTTTGATTTCATAATCTGGCGCATTAATGTCTGGATGAGTAATTGCGTGACCTTGGCCAGTGCGTTTAGCTCTCATTCGGTCTTCCATACTTAAAGGTTCCAGATTCTCCATAATTGAATTTGTTGAATCGGAATCACTAGAGGATTATGATTTAATGGTTCGTTCCTCAACAATCTCTGTTTGAATGATTGGTGGTTCCGGAGGAAAATTTAATGGTTCAGGATCTACGAATCGTCCCTGAATATTCTCCGGATTCTCAATTGTGAGGTCGGGTTCGAAAAATGGATTATCGGAAATTTGAACTGGAGTACTTGGTCGACTGGATGACGATTCTAAAGAAAAATCAACGGCAGTAATATTTGCTAAATGTCTTGATCTAGTTACAGGTGGTGAACGTACAAAAGGTGGTGAACGTCTTGCTCGGTGCATTCACTGAATATCCTATTAGTTTTTAAAAGGAAAGAAAAATTATAATAAGTTATCCAATCAATAGACTTTTTTGATTTTGCCCACGTTTCGAATAGCCAAAAGATGCAGCAGCGGGGCAGGATTCGTTTGGTCTCAATATAATTGAGGACTGTTTGGCTCCAATAACCCGGTCCACGTACAAATCCAACTATTACTACGAACCAGAAAATTTTGATGTCAATCAATTTAACCACTTAAACTAAATTTTCGTAATTTTAAGAATTTTGGATAAGAAATAGAAAAAATTCTAAGTCCTAAAAACTAGAATGACGAGAAATAAGAAAGAAAAAGAGCGCGTCGGAAAAAGGTCGAAAAAGAAAAATGGTTGAAAAATAAAAGGTGACGGAAAAATAAAAGAAACTTATAAAACTTAAAAACACTTGACTAACCTAACCTTATTACTACAACTAACTTAAAATTATAATCGCAAATTGAGATTACTAATTGGAATGATAATTGATACATAGGTAAAAGTCGTCTAAAAATATTAAAGCTTACAAGAAAAACTATATCCCAAATGGAAATAACTTAAAAAGAAACTAAAACTTAAAAAGGCGTCGCAAAGTTCTAAAGTACCTAAATATTAGTCTAAAGAAAAAGCACTTAAGGAATTCTACGGCAAAGCCTAAAAATCTAGAAGTAAAAATAACTATGGCAAAAACTAAGTTTAAAACTAAATATGAGCTAAAAATACAAATATTACGCTAAAACGATTAAAATGGAAAAAAAAAAATATAAAATTATACAAAAAGTTGTAAAAATTACAATTTTTATAAAAATATTATTTTTATATTATTTATTTATTAAAACTATTAATTTTATATTTTATTTAAACTAATTTAACTAAATAAAACAAATAAATAAAAACTAAACTAAATAATATAATATAATATAAATAAACTAATTAGGGTTTAAAATTAATTAAAATTAATAAAACCCGTAATTAATGCAAATTAGGGTTCCTGTGTACCCGTGTCAGGTCTGCTCCGCGAGTCGCGGTATTCGATGCTTCAAACTCCGCGAGTCGCGGGGTTTCAAAATTCAACTCAGGTACAGTTTTGAAATTCGACGCGTTTTTCTTTTTTATTTTTTTATTTTATATTTTCTATTTTATATTTTCTGTTTTAAAATCTAAAATATTTATATAATAAAAACTTATATTTAAAAAACTAGAATAAAAATAGAACTACTTTATAATTTTATAAATAAAAATCTTAAAACTAGATTTATATATATATATTTTTTTCGGTTTTTTTTTATGTTTTAAATAAAAACAAAATACTTAAATAAAACTAATATTTTTATAAAATAAAAATAAAGAAACTTTATAAAACTTAAATATTTAACAAAATCTTAAAAATACTTATATTTTTGTTTTCTTTTTATATTTTCGAATAATTAAAAACGTATTTTTTTTTACAAAAACGTATTTTTATAAAAATGAATTTTAATAAAAGTAAACTAAAAATATTTTTTTTTTTAATTAGCGTTGCGCTTCCGGCTTTTAAGCTAAATTGTTCCCCGGCAGCGGCGCCAAAAATACTTGATGTTATGCGAGGTGTATATAAAATAGCTTTAAATTTCAGCAGGAAATACTATTAAATACGATACAATTTTACACAAGATATTTATTTATTTAGATAATGGATATACTTAAATCTTGCTACAACACTTATAGGCAGTGTACCTAATCGTACAGTAGTGTAGTTTTTAGTAAGTCCGGTTCGTTCCACAGGGAAAATCTTTAAACAAAGCTTAACGCTATATTAGTTTACTTTTACAAATATATATATAATTAATATTATTATTATAAAGGGGGTTTTTACCGTTTAATGACCGGTTTGTCGATTTTAAAACTTTAGTCGCAGTTAAAACCAAATGTAAAATAATAAATAAATACAAGACTTAATTAAAAGCGTAAAGTAAATAACGATAATGAAATTGCGAATAATAAAAGTGCGATAAAATAAACTTGCGATAATTAAAAAGTACGATAATTAAAAGTGCAATTAAATACAATAACAATAAAAATGCGATAATTAGAAGTGCAATTAAATATAAAACAAAGGAAATTAAATATGAAATAAAAGAATTATGCTTATTTAAACTTCTGTAATCATGATGTTTGACGTGTTGATTTTAGTTTTATGCCCATGGGTTAATTGTCCTTTGTCCTGGATTATTTAATATGTCCGTCTAGTTTTTGTCCATAACAGTCCATCAGTCATAAATATAAAGTGCGAGTGTCATCGTCAAATTATCCTTATACCCGAAGTTAAATATTCCAACTAATTGGGGACTTAAACAGTAACAAGATTTTAATACTTTATTTAATAATTACACCAGGATGTCGACTGAGTGTAACCCAAGGTTTTAATATTTTGTTATCAATTATACCAAGTGTCCTTGTACATAATTTCACCCCTGTTTTAATTATTCTAGTGGCTATTAATCCATTCCCGTGTCCGGTTAAATGAACGATTATTCGTACATATAAATACCCCGCCCATCGTGTCCGATCGAGTGTATATGGTAATTTATAGGGGCGCCCAATTGTAAATCTTTATATTAACATTAACAAACTATCATTTAGTTAAACAAATATAAAGCCCATTAATAGCCCATAGTCTAATTTCCACAAGTGTCGTTCTTTTGTCCAAACCCCAATTATGGTACAAAGCCCAATTACCCAATTTTAGTAATTAGCCCAACATCATGATTACTTCGGATTAAATAAGCATAATAATAACTTAGCTACGAGACATTAAATTAAAAAGGTTGAACATAACTTACAATGATTAAAAATAGCGTAGCGTTACACGGACAAAATTTCGACTTACACCCTTACAACATTTGCTAACATACCCTTATTATTAGGATTTAAAATTAAAATTAAAATTAAAATTAAAATATAAATTATATATATATATTTACGTATATATTGAGAGAGAGATAGATTATGGATATTGGTTTTTGCGATCAAACTGCGTTTGCTTTTATAGGGAATTGAGTCCAGGTGAGCTTCGCGACTCGCGGCATTTTTGCTCTTCAAACTCCGCGAGTCGCGGAGTTTGAAATTCCAGCTCACTCCAAATTGGATCTTACTCTGCCGACGGTTTATTATATAATATAATATATATATAATTTATATAATTAATTATATATTATATTATATTTATATACATAGTTAACTTGTAATTTTTAGTCCGTTGCGTCGAGCGTTGAGAGTTGACTCTGGTCCCGGTTCCGAATTTTCGAACGTCCTTGCGTACTATTTTATATCTTGTACTTTGCGTTTTGAATCTTGTATTCTTGTAATTTCGAGACATTTCTTATCAATAATTGGAACCTCTTTGATTGTATTTTGTACTTTTGAGCTTTTTGGTCGTTTGCGTCTTCAATTCGTCGAATCTGTCTTTTGTCTTCACCTTTTATTATTTAAACGAATATCACTTGTAAATAGAACAATTGCAACTAAAAGCTTGTCTTTCTTGAGAAATAATGCTAGGAAATATATGTTCGTTTTTAGCATTATCAATTATAAACATTGGGTTAACAACATTTAACAAGATCGTTAACCTAAAGGTTTCAAAACAACACTTACATGTAACGACTAACGATGACTTAACGACTCAGTTAAAATGTATATACATGTAGTATTTTAATATGTATTCAAACACTTTTGAAAGACTTGAAGACACTTATCAAAATACTTCTACTTAACAAAAATGCTTACAATTACATCCTCGTTTAGTTTCATCAACAATTCTACTCGTATGCACCCGTATTCGTACTCGTACAATACACAGCTTTTAGATGTATGTACTATTGGTATATACACTCCAATGATCAGCTCTTAGCAGCCCATGTGAGTCACCTAACACATGTGAGAACCATCATTTGGCAACTAGCATGAAATATCTCATAAAATTACAAAAATATGAGTAATCATTCATGACTTATTTACATGAAAACAAAATTACATATCCTTTATATCTAATCCATACACCAACGACCAAAAACACCTACAAACACTTTCATTCTTCAATTTTCTTCATCTAATTGATCTCTCTCAAGTTCTAAGTGTTCTTCATAAATTCCAAAAGTTCTAGTTTCATAAAATCAAGAATACTTCCAAGATTGCTAGTTTACTTCCAAGTTTTCTAAATCCATTCCAAGTAATCATCCAAGATCAAGAAACCTTTGTTATTTACAGTAGGTTATCTTTCTAATATAAGGTAATAATCATATTCAAACTTTAATTCAATTTCTATAACTATAACAATCTTATTTCGAGTAGAAATCTTACTTGAAATTGTTTTCGTGTCATGATTCTGCTTCAAGAACTTTCAAGCCATCCAAGGATCCTTTGAAGCTAGATCCATTTTTCTCATTTCCAGTAGGTTTATCCAAGGAACTTGAGGTAGTAATGATGTTCATAACATCATTCGATTCATACATATAAAGCTATCTTATTCGAAGGTTTAAACTTGTAATCACTAGAACACAGTTTAGTTAATTCTAAACTTGTTCACAAACAAAAGTTAATCCTTCTAACATGACTTTTAAAATCAACTAAACACATGCTCTATATCTATATGATATGCTAACTTAATGATTTAAAATCTGGAAACACGAAGAACACCGTAAAACCGGACATACGCCGACGTAGTAACACCGCGGGCTGTTTTGGGTTAGTTAATTAAAAACTATGATAAACTTTGATTTAAAAGTTATTCTTCTGGGAAAATGATTTTTCTTATGAACATGAAACTATATCCAAAAATCATGGTTAAACTCAAAGTGAAAGTATGTTTTCCAAAATGGTCATCAAGATGTCGTTTTTTCGACGGAAATGACTACCTCTTTAGTAATTGACATGTAACTTAATTTTCCGACTATAAACCTATACTTTTATGTTTAGATTATTAAATTAGAGTTCAATATGAAACCATAGCAATTTGATTCACTCAAAACGGATTTAAAATGAAGAAGTTATGGGTAAAACAAGATTGGATAATTTTTCTCATTTTAGCTACGTGAAATTTGGTAACAAATCTATTCCAACCATAACTTAATCAACTTGTATTGTATATTATGTAATCTTGAGATACCATAGACACGTATACAATGTTTCGACCTATCATGTCGACACATCTATATATATTTTGGAACAACCATAGACACTCTATATGTGAATGTTGGAGTTAGCTATACAGGGTTGAGGTTGATTCCAAAATATATATAGTTTGAGTTGTGATCAATACTGAGATATGTATACACTGGGTCGTGGATTGATTCAAGATAATATATATATATCGATTTATTTCTGTACATCTAACTGTGGACAACTAGTTGTAGGTTACTAACGAGGACAGCTGACTTAATAAACTTAAAACATCAAAATGTATTAAAAGTGTTGTAAATATATTTTAAACATACTTTGATATATATGTACATATTTGTTATAGGTTCGTGACTTGACCAGTGGCCAAGTCTTACTTCCCGACGAAGTAAAAATCTGTGAAAGTGAGTTATAGTCCCACTTTTAAAATCTAATATTTTTGGGATGAGAATACATGCAGGTTTTATAAATGATTTACAAAATAGACACAAGTACGTGAAACTACATTCTATGGTTGAATTATCGAAATTGAATATGCCCCTTTTTATTAAGTCTGGTAATCTAAGAATTAGGGAACAGACACCCTAATTGACGCGAATCCTAAAGGTAGATCTATCGGGCCCAACAAGCCCCATCCAAAGTACCGGATGCTTTAGTACTTCGAAATTTATATCATATCCGAAGGGTGTCCCGGAATGATGGGGATATTCTTATATATGCATCTTATTAATGTCGGTTACCAGGTGTTCACCATATGAATGATTTTTATCTCTATGTATGGGATGTGTATTGAAATATAAAATCTTGTGGTCTATTGTTACGATTTGATATATATAGGTTAAACCTATAACTCACCAACATTTTTGTTGACGTTTAAAGCATGTTTATTCTCAGGTGATTATTAAGAGCTTTCGCTGTTGCATGCTAATAAATGGACAAGATTTGGAGTCAGCATGCTTGTATTATATTGTTTAAAAACTGCATTCGAGATTTATTTTGTTGTAAGATATTAATATTGTAAACCAATATGTATTGGTAGTGTGTAAGTGTGATATTTTAGATTATCATTTCTGGATAATCTAAGTGGAGTCTTTTTAACCTTGTCGATAAGATAAAGGTTATGGTTTGTTTTAAAAACGAATGCAGTCTTTAAAAAACGTCTCATATAGAGGTCAAAACCTCGCAACGAAATCAATTAATATGGAACGTTTATAATCAATATGAACGGGACATTTCAGTTGGTATCCGAGCGTTGGTCTTAGAGAAACAGAAAATTTGAATTAGTGTGTCTTATCGAGTTTGTTAGGATGCATTAGTGAGTCTGGACTTCGACCGTGTTTTCTTTAAAAATGATTGCTTAACATTTTTGTTGAAAACTATATATTATTAACATGTATATATTATGTGATATATTAATCTCTTAACATGTTTGATATTGTGTGATAGATGTCTACCTCTAGCACAAATCCCATTGACTATGTCAAAACTCACCCGAAAACCCCCATAATCACAATCGACTAGTGATTATGTTCCAACAACTCATTTTACTCAAGGTTTCATCATCAAAGCATATTACTTGCATCAATTTACACAAAACCCATTTTGACCTAATCTTAAGTCAAAACACCCATTTGCAAGCTTACACAATTATTCACTTATAACCTAAATTAACTAGTTATATTAACATCCGAACATGATTATCAACTAATCAATTTCATCATCCAACCCAAAACCCACCAACAATGGTTATCAACACCATTTACTAGCTCAATCACCGAATTATCAACTAGTGGGTTTACTCAAGAACACCCAAATCAAAACCCTAATTATGAACACTAATTATACAATGAAAACTCGAAGTTAAAACATACCAATACTACCACAATGTAGCTAGGAGCGAGATGAACAACTTTAACACTCGAGCTTTTGATCGATTCAAGCTCCTTCTTCCCCAAATCTCTAAATCTCTCTCTAGAAATCTCTCTCTCGCTCTCTCTCTCTAGATGAAATTGGAGTGTTTGTAGATGTGAAATATGATCCAAAATTAGATCTCAAACTGATAATATGGCTACACATCAGGCCTCAAGTGAAAAGACCAAAATGCCCTTCATTTAACTCAAAATAGCAAAAGCAGATTTCCGTTGCAGGATAGGTGCGCGGGGCGCACCACTGCTTGTGCGCGGTGCGCACAAGCTCAAACTCAGCCTGTCAGTTTCTGTTTAATTCAGTTTAAATATCCAACGTTTATGTACACCTGTACACTTGGGTTTAGGGTCTTACAACTCTCCCCCACTTAAATTGGATCACGTCCCCGTGATCCTCGCCACTTAACTTACAGGACCCACACTCTATGGTCCTTCGACATACGTCTAAATTCGACATCCACAACAATCCCCACAAATCCTAAGATTTCGCACAACTCCCTTAGGCGACTTTACTCAAAAGTTACCCTTCCGATTTTAAATCATCATCCGTGATTTACCAAATCCACCAAACCAAGCACTAAGTCTCGCTTCGTTCCTAAACCAGAACGAACTCATACCTCGACCGCATGACAAACACATGCTAACCTTCCAAATCACGTACCGAGTTAGCAATCCCTTTAGCGTACCCTTATCATGTACATCACTAAAGTAACAACACACCAATAATATGGCCAACAAACAATACAATGGAGCTGACCAAAAGTGAATCCTCACGATTGGATACCACTTGTCCCACATCATGCGTACGTGGCCGATGAAAAGCGGTTGATCAAACGTTAACCACTTACCACTACGCAAAAAAGGCTGACAAAAAGCGCATCCTTACGGATCACACTTACCTCTCCCCACACATGGCCAAACAAAAGCGATTCCTAACGGAAAATGCATGCCACACACCAATAAGTAGTCAACGAAAAGGGAATCCTAACGGATAACACTTACTACTTATCACACTCCAACCGTGGCCAACGAAAAGTGAATCCTCGCAATTGGATAGCACTTGCCACTATACATACAAACAAACTAAGTATATACGCATACTTAGAATCATTCCACTCGACTTGGAATCTCCCGCACACGAACCATACGTATGCACAAACATCACTATCACGATCGCGCAAATCATAACCTATATCACGCATAGGTTCAAGAATACATTTCTCTAAAAGAGAAATTGGCATACCATCCCTCGATTACGGGACCCTACCTTGCTCAACGAGCCCGTCCATTTGTCTCTTAATGAGCTTAACCACATTACCGCCTCAAGTAGTAATTCACATCTAAACAAATAAATACAATTTAACCAAAATTGTACTTTACCACAAATTGACCAATCTAGGTCCCGACACTAATCTCCGGATCTACCATGAGCATTATCCGAAATTTCACACTAAAACCTCCTCGTGTGGGAGTGTAACTCCCCCATTTGGAACTACGTTCCATAACCACATCGTCGTGGTAATAACATCCCGCGATAATTACCACTCCCCAATATACGTGACCAATCTCTCCATCGGTCGTAGCACTCGAATTCCCAAGAATTCATTTCGCACACTAGAAATTGACGCTCATCGTCACCCGTTGTGTTATTTAAGCAACGACATAGAACCAACACAACACGCACCTTGTACAACCGTACAATGCTACCGAAAGGTAGACCTTTCCACCAATTGGGTTCACACGAACCATCACCGCATCTTGGTCCAACCTTGAGCATACAAAGGATCTTAACCTATCCTTATTCACTTCGAATGAAGAGTTCATCACAAATTACACAAACTTTATTCTTGCAATCCTCCGATTGCCATAGTTTGTTAAAGTTCCACCTAGTCACTCATGTACCTAAGGGTTTCTCTCCGGTACCCTAAGTACAATGTAACCACAACTTCGTCGGAGTCAAACATTACGCTTGCAGGTATGAAAGAGGCACCTGACATCTCGTTACATAGACTCCACTATCAACATTCATCGAGACCGAAAAGCTCGACCTCGAGGTTTCCATTCATCTGATGTCACCCATCACAACACTAAAGTGACCTTAAGTCATCCGTACCTGACGAAACTCATGTTTCATAAATTACGACACAAAAACGACTACGCGCGACCAAAACAACACCAAAGCCCATTCTCATGGCTTGGTAAAATATTTCGCCCAACACTAAGGAATGCTTGGAAGCACCAAGTCTTACGCCCTTCGCCCGTCAATATGACCATCATCATAGGGTAATTCCATAAGGAACGCTACCCCTCATCACACTACGCATTAACACAAAATGCATTAAACAAAATCATGAGTACGTTTCAATAAGATAATCGAAAATTACCTGAACATCGTCGTCAGGTTCTCATGCATCACCAACTAATTTCGGACATGCCGACTTTCGGTGTCCCTCCTTCCGGCAATTAAAACACGTAACCTTATTAGACTTCACATTCGTCCATTCGCGCGACAAATGACCCCATTGTTCGCATTTATAACACGTGGGTATAAAACCACCAGTACCACTCTTCTTCACGCTTCTGACACCCTCAGAAACACTTTTACTCTTTTTGTTCGAATGCATCGTAGTTTCGAACTTCCGCTTACTAACATCGGAACCACTCTTCTTCAAGACAAGCGTCTCAAAACCCTCCGCCATGTCAAATAACTCGTCAAAGGTTTTCACATAGTTCCTACTAATCTTCTCTTGGTAATGATCGTTCAAGGTTCAGTAAAAGTTTTCCTTCAACATGTGGTCATTCTCGACATACTCCGGAAAAAATTGGGTCTTCGATAAGAAAACGGATTTGAGAGTGTTTAAATCCATTGACCCTTGCCTCAAAGAACGCAACTCGTCCTTAAGCTTAGAAAGATCGGCCGAAGTTCGGTATTCCTTGAAAATTTTTGCCTTAAACTCGTCCCATGTGAACTCCATACATTGTTCCTCACAATAGAGTTGGATTTTCGCATCCCACCACAACTTGGCGTCACCCCTTAACATACTACTACCATACCTCATCTTCTTATCGAGAGGGCACTCACTAGTATGAAAGGCCCCCTCCATATCGAAGATCCATCGAGCACTCTTGAGTGGGTCTCGTTCGCCATCAAAAGTGGGAGGTTGAGCATCCTTGAAGTTTTTGTAGTAGAAGTCTCGCCTTCCTATATTATCTTCGTGAAGAACAATCTTCACTTGTTCCTTGACTAGATCGACTACTTCCTCGTTAATCAAATCTAGGAACATCTTCCTAACATCCTCTGGAAGAGCCGCATGTTGCCTTTGTATAATGGCCTCAACCTTGGCCGTGAACTCGGAGTCCTCGCCTTGATCATCATTATCATGTCCGTTCCTCGTCTTCATTCTTGGTTAGGAACGCAACACGAATAAATTACATACACCGTCACGAACAATAATCACAATCATATAAATACGCCACCGTTCGCACATCCCATCTAGTTCAATACTTGTTGTACATCACTTAATTGACTTGGCTTGCAACCGTAATAATGGTCGCGAAGCATTATTACGCTCACACGCCATGCTGAGCTCATGAATACAATAACCATCTCGCTAGATGCTCAACACAAGACAATATGATTAGTAACAATACAATCAATACTTAGCTAGTTCACCTATTCTCTAAGGCACTAACTAAAAAACCCGAACCGACCCGTAATCCTACAAGTCTCGCATAATAGCACACACAAAAAGTCTAAGTCTAGGCGCCTATCTCAAGTCACCTAAATCCCTTAGAGCATGCTCTGATACCACTTGTAACAACCCAACCCGTTATCCAACCCATTACGCAAAATATTTTTTTTTTAACAACAGAAGGGTGCGCGGCTGATAGTGCTCCAAATGAACATATATTTAGGCACAATATTCTTCCAATATGTAAAACTTTTAGTTACTATTGTTCTATTTTTATCTAATAATCGTTTAAATAAATAAGTGCGAAGACAAAAGAAGAAAACGACGATTTGAAGACGCAAACGACCAAAAAGCTCAAAAGTACAAAGTACAATCCAAGTGGTTCAAATTATTGATAAGAAACGTCTCAAAAGTTACAAGAGTACAAGACGCAAAACGCAAAGTACAAGATATTAAATCGTACGAAAGGACGTTCGAAAATTCGGAACCGGGACCTGAGCCAACTATCAACGCGCGACGCAACGGAGCTAAAATTACAAATCAACTATGCACATGAATATAATATAATATATATATAATTATATAAAATTATATATATATATTATATATATTAAATAAATATGTCGACAAGCTAGGAGCCAAAAAGTATGTGACCAGAAAATGACGGCCATGCGATCGCATGGCCATAAGGCACAAATCTCATGTACTCGCATGAGTTACTGTAGCAGGTCACATTCTATAAAACTCACGTTTTCTGGCCGAAATTAAACACACATCTTTTTCTTTTCCTTCTTTGTAAGAAACATATGTGTGTATATATATATATATATAATTTAAAGTTTAATTTAAGTTTAATAATAATTGGGTTATTGTAAGAAATGTTTGAAGGTTTTGTAAGTCTGAACTCTGTCCGTGTAATGCTACGCGATTAATCACCACTGTAAGCAATGTTCTTCCTTTTTAAATTAATGTCTTGTAACTAAGTTATTATTATGCTTATTTGAGCCGAAGTAATCGTGATGTTAGACAAAATATTAAGACGGGGTTATTAGATTTTGTACCATAATTAAGGTTTGGACAAAAGACCGACAGTTGTGGACATTGGACTATGACTATTAATAGATAGGGGGTATTGTCTAATTGAGCGACAACTCATTGGAACCTGTCGAACCTATCTTCAAATTAGTTAATCTAATAATCATTAAAATGATTATGTATGTCCTATTTAGTGACATTTATACGACATCTTTTACGATCATTTAATTAATTATTTGGGTTGGGTAATTGATTATTCATTCTGATCAAGTGGGTAAATTAATATTCATATCTCATTAAAACAGGGGTGGATTACATACAAGGATAATTGGTGTAATTGTTAACAAAGTAATAAAACCTTGGATTACACGCAGTCGATAACCTGGTGTAATTATTAAACAAAGTATTAAAACCTTGTTACAGTTCGAATCTCTAATTAGTTGGAATATTTGACTTCGGGAATAAGGTTAATTTGACGAGCATTTTATAATTATGACCGATGGACTATTTTGGACAAAAACGAAATAGGTATCAAATAATCCAGGACAAAGGACAATTAACCCGGGTAACAATTAATTAAAATCAAAACGTCAAACATCATGATTACGGAAGTTTAAATAAGCATAATACTTTTATTTCATATTTCATCATACCTTTATTTACTGTCATTTTAATTACTGCAATTTACTTTATCGCAATTTAAATTCTGTCATTTATATTATCGTCATTTATCTTTACGCTTTATTTAAAATCGACAAACCGGCCATTAAACGGTAAACCCCCCTTTTATAATAATAATATTAATACAAATATAGTTTTAAAAATATAGCATTAAACTTGGTTAGTTCCCTGCGGAACGAACCGGACTTACTAAAAACTACACTACTCTACGATTAGGTACACTGCCTATAAGTGTTGTAGCAAGGTTTTGGTATATCCACTCTATAAATAAATAAATAACTTGTGTAAAATTGTATCGTATTTAATAGTATTTTGTAATAAAATTATAACTATTTCGTACCCCTCGCACTACATCAAGTTTTTGGCGCCTCTGCCGGGGAACTCTTGAACGCCGAAACGAAACGCTATTTTCTAAATATATATATATATATATATATATATATATATATATATATATATATATATATATATATAAATCTGAGCCTGCACGATTTTGACCTGCATGTGAACTGAGGCTGAACCTCATGCGACCGCATGAGATTGACCCCTTAACTCCATGCGCCCGCATGGACTAGACTGACAGGTCTGATCATTAGCTGGTACGATTAGGGTTAAGGGTTTTAATTTTTATTATTATTAATTAATTAGAATTAGGGTTTAATTTAATAATAATTAGTTTTAGTTTTTAATTAAATTGTATTTTTAAGTTCTAATTAGTTTTATTAATTTATTAATTTATTAATTAATATTTTATAAAATAATAATATAAAAATAATATTTTTATAAAAATTGTATTTTTATAACTTTAGTTTTATTTTTTTAAATTTTGTATCTTTTAGTCGTTTAATCGTAATTTATATATTTATCGTTCGTAATTAGTTTGAGATTAGTATTTGCCGTAGTTTATTTTTATTTCTAGATTTTTAGGCTTTTTCGTAAAATCCCTTAAGTGCTTTTTCTTTAGATTAAGACTTAGGCGCTTTAGAATTTTACGACGTCGCTTATTGCTTTAGTATTTAAAATTTTAGCGACTTTTAAGTTATTGCCGTTTTGGATATAAAATTCTTTTAAGCTTTAATACCTTTAGACGCAACTTTTAATATTTAGTTTTTAGACTTTTGAGTTTCGACGCTTTTCTTTCTTATTTTTATTTTTCGACGCTTATTTTTCGACATTTTACGACGCACTCTTTTTCTTTCTTATTTCTCGATGCTCTAGTTTTTAGGACATAGAATTTTCCATTTCTTCTCTAAAATTTCAAAACGAAAAATTATTTTAAGTGGTTAAATTGATAGACATCCAAATTTTCTGGTTCGTAGTAATAGTTGGATTTGTTAGTGGCGAGTTGTGGGCTTCCGATTTAAAGGGTCCTGGCTACCTGCTGCATCTATTGGCTATTCGAAACGTGGGCAAAATCAGAAAAGTCTATTAATTTGATAACTTATATAATTTTTATTTTTATAACTAATAGGATATTCAGTGAATGCACCGAGCAAAATGTTCACCACCTTTCATATGTTCACCACCTGTAACCAGATCAAGACATCTAGCAAATATTATCGCCATTGATTTTTCTTTAGAATCATCGACAAGTCGAACAAGTACTCTAACTCAAATTTTCGATAATCCATCTGTTGAACCCGACTTCAAAATTAAAAACCCGGAGGATATTCAAGGACAATTCCAAGATCCTGAAACACTAATCATTCCTCCTGAACTACAAACCGTTAAATCAGAATCCTCTAGTGATTCGTATTCAACAAATTCAATTATGGAAGTAACAGAACCTCTAAGTATGGAAGACCGAATGAGAGCCGCACGCACTGGCCAAGGTCACGCCATTATTAAGCCAGACATTAATGCGCCAGATTATGAAATCAAAAGACAAATCCTACACATGGTAACTAATCAATGCCAATATAGTGGTACGTCAAAAGAAGATCCAAACGAACATCTTCGAACCTTTAATAGGATTTGTACTCTATTCAAAATCAGAGAAGTTGAGGATGAACAGATCTATCTCATGTTATTTCCCTGGACTTTAAAGGGAGAAGCCAAAGATTGGTTAGAATCGTTACCTGAAGGGGCGATTGATACATGAGATGTTTTAGTTGAAAAATTTCTTAAACAATTCTTTCCGGCATCTAAAGCCGTGAGACTTCAAGGAGAAATTTTTACGTTCACGCAAAAGCCAAATGAAACTCTATATGAGGCGTGGACAAGATTTGGAAAGTTATTGAGAGGATGTCCTCAGCACGGTTTAGACACTTATCAAATAGTACAAATATTCTATCAAGGATGCGACATTACTACACGAAAATACATCGACATAGCAGGTGGTGGTTCCATTATGAAGAAAACCGCAACTGAAGCTTACAAGATAATTGATAATACAGCCTCCCACTCTCATGAGTAGCACCAAGAAAAAGATATCTTTCATTCATCTAAAGTGGCTAGAGCCGATACTAGCCATGACTTTGATTCTGTTTCCGCAAAAATAGATGCTTTCGAGAGACGAATGGAAAAGATGACTAAAGATATTCACGCAATACGAATCAGTTGTGAGCAATGCGGTGGACCACACTTAACGAAAGATTGTCACATTGAGCAAACGATGGAACAACGTGAGAATGTTTCCTACATGAACCAAAGGCCGGGAAATAATTATCAAAATAATTATCAACCGCCAAGGCCAAACTTTAATCGAAATCAAAACATTCTTTACAATCCAAATGGACCCAACAATAACTCGTATAATCAATAAGGTCCAAATAACCAACCAACTCAAAACAACACTTTCAATCAACAAAGACCTGGCTTGTATAAACCACCACAACAAACCGAAGAGAAAAAGTCAAATCTAGAAGAAATGATGGCAAAACTAATGGAATCTCAAACACAATTTATTACATCTCAAACCTAAACAAATGAGAGGTTTGATCAGTCATTAAGAACTTAACAAGCTTCCATTTTGAATCTAGAAAAACACGTAGGTACTCTTGCTAGCATGATGAGTGAGAGAGAACAAGGAAAGCTACCGAGTAATACTGAAGTAAATCCTCGGAATGAGAATGTTAATATGGTGTCAACAAATTCTGAAAAACCAGATCCAGAAGATGGGAAGGTTTTAGATGTGAGTAACAATGAAGAAGTTACGCCACCACCACCACCCGAGTATGTAAAGCCAGTGGTGGCACCATACAGACCACCCATCCCGTTTCCAAGAAAAGGAGTTGAGTATGAGCAAGTAATAGGTAATAAAATTTGTGATACCTCTGGAATGAAGAAGAAGAATAAGAAAGTGCAAGAAATAAAAACCGTAAAAGTAAACCCGGTGAAGACAGTTCCACCGAAACCTCCACCCAAGTTAGGTGATTCGGGTGAATTTATTGTTCCTTGTTATAGTGATTGTGTCATGTATGATGCACTAGCATATTTAGGTGCGAGTGTGAGTGTTATGCCTCTTTCATTATATATGAGATTAGGAGTAGGTGAGTTAAGTCCTACAGAGATGAGTGTCCAACTCTTTGATCAAACCATTAGGCACCCAGTTGGAATTGCAGACAACCTACCCATTCAAGTGGGTAATTTAACCTTTCTAGTCGAATTCATTGTCATTAACATAGAAGAGGACTCAAACATTCCTCTAATTTTAGGTCGACCATTCTTAGCGTCCACTGGGGCGTTATTTGATGTAAGAGAGGGTAGAATGACACTTAGTAATGATGAAAAATCGATCACCTTTATGAGTTGAAAGTCTAAATCTCCACCAACTAAAACAATTGAACCAACAAAAACGATTGGTAAGAACCATGTTGTTTTACCAACTCCAACGGTAGTGCTTAGCAATAATAAAACGCCTAAGTGTGGGGAAAATGAAGTAACACCTAATGATGACTTGATAACAAAGAACTCCGTTGTTGATACAAAATTAAATGACTCCGTTATTAATAGTTCAATGAAGAAACTTATTAAACGGATTCGTGATGCTAGAACTAAGGGGAACTTTAAGTTATGTAACCGGTTAGTATCCAATCTATCGCCTAAAGAAAAGGCGAAACTAGTTGCATTTGTGGATATTATACAAGAATCCGACCAATGGCTTAAATCAAAAGTCACAGATATGCAAGTTGATTATGGTCTAAAAGAAATTGACGATGAAGTTAATCACAATTTCGACACCACAGCTACCTAAGTGTGGGGAGATTCAAATGTTCTAAAAAGAAAACGTTGTCTAGATTTAGTTATTCTGTTCTCGTTTAGTTCTGAGAATGGAATCCGATTGGTCTTTTCCACTAGCAGACACTAAAGAACTAGTTTTCTCCCCCCATTCCGAATTTTTGTTTTGTAGGTTTTGTATGAAATTAATTTGCATTTTTAAATTTAATTTTTGTGTGATTTAAAAAAAAACAAAAATTACTTTATTTCATTAAGTTTAAAAAAATGATTTCTAAAATTCATCGTAAGTTGAAGACTAGGTCATAGAACCGAAATTGCTTTACCCGAGGGCGGGGCGAAAAATTTTGTTATCATTATTTTTTAATTTTATTGATCTAAAGTATACCAAAAAAATTTAAAAACCCAAAAATCTTTGCTTTTAAAAAAATCGCTTTAAAAACGACAAATTTTAAATTTTGTCGAGGGACGGAATAGGTAAACATACCGAAACTACATAAAGTAAAAGGAAACAAAATTTTTAAAAAAAATTATTCATTTAAATTGTTTTAATAAATAAAGGTTTATATATATATATATATATATATATATATATATATATATATATATATATATATATATATATATATATATATATGTTTGTAGTTTATGTACAAAACAGGGTAAAACAGCACATTTTCAAAGACTAACATTAAGTTCAGCAAAAGCTACTAATTTTAACGACAAGACGTAAAATATCAAATGTGATATAAAACAATATGTTTGCAAACTCGGTATTTTTAATCACTTTTCTACACTAATCACCCTCATGAATTTATAGTTATAGTCTGATTTCATGCAAATGAGGGCATTGCATGATCTCAAGTGTGGGGAAGGGTTATAAATTCTCTCGGGTTTACACTTAGTTTAATTGCCAAATTTTGTGAAAATTTGGAAAATTTTCAACTAAATGAATTCAAAATCATGTTTATACATATTTATGAACGATAAAACTAGGTGTTAATGCCGAAATTATTGTTACCTCGGAGAGAACATAAATGGAGAAACAACCCAAAACGTTAGAATTCATTTAAAATGGAATAGAGGAGAATAAAAAGGCAAAGAAAAAAAATAAAAATTAACAAAAGCTAAGTGTGGGAAGAATTTATCAAGTTCTTTAAAACACATATCACATATTTTGTACAAGATTATTGCAGGTACTTTTGCTTTGGACTAAACGAATCAGTTTTACCCGAATTACTGTAATATATTTGAAAGAAAGATGGATCTACACGATGAATCAATTCCATCATTAAAAGGAAGTAAAGTCTTTCGAAAAAGACACGCGCTTCTTGATTTAGGTCAAGAAATTGTCGTCCAGACCAGCTGTAGGTTGACGAAAAATCTAGAAAAGTCATCTTTAAAATCAGCAGGAAATCCACGGACCTCAGCATCAAACAGGGTCGCCAAGTGGTCAGACTTATCCTAACCATGAGAGGATCTGTCTCGTAAAATGGGGAGGGCGCCATGTAAATTAGCTTGATAAGACTAATGAATCAGACCTCCAGAAAGGATAATCTCCTTAAAAGATTAAAAATCAGCTTTTAAGCCTGATATTACTCAATCCTTGAGATTGACCTTAAAGATTGAGAATTACAAACTCATGGAATTCAATGATATCTAAACTCGAGCTTGAACGAGAAAATATTTTGATCAAATTAAAGTCGATTTGTTTTCTGAAAACCTATTTTCAATGCGTTCATTACCATTGAATGTAAAATCCTAGGAATTCACCTGAAATTCATTAGGTCACCTGAACCAAATCGGGTGTCAACCGTAAGAACGGTGGTTGCATAGCATGGTCGAAGACAGGACCTTGTGCCAGACCGAAAAATTATAGGGTGATCTTTACTATTTCTCCTACAAAGGATAGTAATTGCATCCGACACGTTGTGGACCATGAAAAAATGCATGTCATTAGACATTGCCTTAACAGTTGCTTGTTCATCGCTTTCCTTTACAACCGGACGGTAGTTTACCGAAAGGTAATATACGAAACAAGTAAACTGGACGTGTTGCTTTCCCAATACAAGGTTAGCAAGTGGGTGACACAAAACCGTAAGTTTTGAGCTAAAATTTTCAAATCTGAAACCCACAAAACCCACAAAAACATTTTGCAAACACCGGTGAAGGGTTATTCCGGAAAACTTATCTAGGGTAAAAGCTAGAATGAATTTTCAAAAGATCAAATATTTTCATAAAGATCCAATTTTCTTAAAGGATCTAAATTTTCATAGTCATGTGGGACTGTAAACCACATCGTTAATATCATTGTTTATACCGCCGTATCAAAATCACTGATGTATAAAGTGTGAGAATAAAAAAATGATTCGAGTGAAGTGTGATTTAATTTCAAGTTCTGTATTGCTTGAGGACAAGCAACGTTCAAGTGTGAGGATATTTGATAGTGCTCCAAATGAACATATATTTAGGCACAATATCCTTCCAATATGTAAAACTTTTAGTTACTATTGTTCTATTTTTATGTAATAATCGTTTAAATAAATAAGTGCAAAGACAAAAGAAGAAAATGACGATTTGAAGACACAAACGACCAAAAAGCTCAAAAGTACAAAGTACAATCCAAGTGGTTCAAATTATTGATAAGAAACGTCTCAAAAGTTACAAGAGTACAAGACGCAAAACGCAAAGTACAAGATATTAAATCGTACGAAAGGACGTTCGAAAATCTGGAACCGGGACCTGAGCCAACTATCATGTGACGATTGCTATAAATTCATATGGACTAACACGTCATTCATCGATTTCATTGCGAGGTATTTGACCTCTATATGATACATTTTGTAAACATTGCATTCTTTTGAAAAGGCATACTATAAATGAATATTTAAATCAAAGGTTTTCGACATCTGATGATTTCTACATATAGACAATCACCGTAAATAATAGTTTACAATAGTACTCCCGTTGACAATGCCGTCAAAATAAGATACATGGTGATGATTTGGTGAATGCAATGTTTTCTTGAAAAATATGCCATGTAAGACTCCATGCGCATAGCTTGTCTAACATATAAGCAAACAGCGGAAGACTTCTAGGAAACTTGAGAATAAACATGCTAACAAGTGTCAACACAAAGGTTGGTGAGTTCATAGTTTTAATGTTTCGCATAATCTGTTTATAAAGGTGGATCACAAGATTTCAGTTGTTTCATCCAGAAACGTTTATCAAAATATTCTACGAAATTGAGCACCCTGGTAACTAAACTTAACGTATATATAATTTATACCCTTTGTATAATCATCTTAATAATACACGCAAATCAACGTGTACGCTTCTCAAATAGCATACGTCCGTTAAAAGGCTAGTGCTCTAGCTCGGACGGGGATATCAAGCCCTATGGATCCATATACAACTACTCGTGCCCACTAGTTCTTATAACCGGCAGTTACTAGTTACCAAAGCTAAGGGATTTTCGGTTCAAACTCGGTGTAGAATTTAGTATGTACTTGTATCCATTGCGTTTAAAATAAAGTGCATGTATTCTCAGCCCAAAAATATAGATGACAAAGGCAATTAAAAAGGGAGCAAATGAAACTCACCTTAGCAGCATATAAAGTCGTTCACCAAAATGTGACTGAAACTCGGAATATCAAATAATCGTAGATCTCAATCTAGAGAACATATGTTGGTTAATAAATGTCTATCAAGCTAGGTCAGGTCATAGTGTATCACAATCCTAATGCTCGAGATCGACATACAAAAGTTATCCAAAGTCGTTTCAAAAAGTCAATTTTGACAATAGTTCAACAAAACGAGACGTACCTTATATAAGGATTCATTTACTCGGTTGATAATATTCAAAAATCCAATTTATCAATCTTACAAATAAGTTGTTTAAATATTAATTGCAGATTCTAAAGCAATTCCAATTAACGTCAATTATAATTCAGTTGATCATATCTTTTAATCCGTTCATCGAAACTATTCGATATCTAAATGAAAAGTTATTGATTTTTCGCCAGATTTCCAAAAATATGTATATCATATACCTTTTACCAATAATATATGTATTTAATTCGTGATCTATTATAAACTGTTTAACGACGAAATTTAGCATACACGTATGTATAAATATATATACTCGAGCACTAGACATGGATACACAATTAATATATAAAAGATAAAAGATGAGTGCTTACGTATCAATATTGAGATTCAATATTGTAAGAAAGTACGTAGACGTAACGGAGATGATAAATACTAGTTTGACTCACGAGAAAAACACTTGAATAATACCCAAAACCTCCTTAGTAATAACACATAGTTTCCTTAGCTCTATCCCGCTTGAAAACCCATTTTGAAAGTGACACGCTCATGACCTCGTCGTAGTATTTTAAGTGATATAATTAGTAATAATAATAATTAATAATAATAATAATACTACAAATAATAATAAAATAAAAAATAATAATAATCTTAATAATAATAATAATAATAATAATAATAATAATAATAATAATAATAATATTAATAATATTAATATAAATAATAAATAATAATAATATTACAAAGGGAGTAGTGTATGTGTAAATAAAACTCGAGCAGAAACTGGACTTTTATAGGCAACTTTTTGGAATCTGATGCCCATGCGATCGCATGAGTTTTTAGTGTATTTTCCATGCGATCGCATGGCCGCCTGATCCAGCTCAAAATGTTTTTATTTTCTTGTTTGTCGACATATTATTATATAATATATATAATATATATAATTTAAATAATTAATTATATATTATATTCAATTCATGTGCATAGTTGACTTGTAATTTTCATTCCGATGACTCGTATGTTGTCACTCGACTTATGTCCCGGTTCCGGTTTCTCGAACGCATTTTCGTACGCTTAGAAAACTCGCAATTTATGTTTTGTGACTCGTACCTTTGTCAAAATATAATCTTAAATTATCAATAAACTATATCATTCAAAGTGTATCTTAAACTTTCGAGTGTTTTGGTCATTTACTTCTATAAATCATTGTCTCGCTATTTGTTAATATATATATAATAACAAATCATTTTATGACCAAGTTAATATATATTTTCAACATTCATTAACACGTTTTAAATATACGTCGCAAGTTATTCATACAATTAATATTCCAACTTATCATATATATTCAAATAAATATTTAAACCAATAAGTTTAATGTACGGTATCAAACAATTAATACATTGTTACTTTTTCAAGTTATAGTATATATATGTGTATCAATATACATATAATTGTTCGCGAATCATCAAGAACAACTGAAAGGTATTTGAATATATGAAAGTAGTTCAAAAATTTTGAGATTCAGTTTTACAGACTTTGCTTATCGTGTCAGAAATATTAAACCATATCGATAATTTGGTTCAGAATAAGTCAAAATTTTTCGGGTCATCACAGTACCTACCCGTTAAAGAAATTTCGTCCCGAAATTTGAGTGAGGTTGTCATGGCTAACAATAAAAATGTTTTCATGACGTATATGAGTCGATAAATAAAGTTTTATCACCATTGAATAATATGGATAAAGCAATCCAATTACTCGAAGTGTATGAGAGAAGTTATCGTAATAGAGTGAAATAGGAATTCGTCTTATCTTTTGACGTAGTATCGATTAATTTCTGGAATTCAAGGATTAAAGAAGATATTTGTAATCTAGATAAGATTTGATTCTTCGGTGATTAAGAAAATTATGATTTCCTTTGATTAAATGCGTAATCTGCCTCGAGTGTTATGTCTGATATTTTTATATAAATTGACCTCTTCCGTTTCATTTATTTTCACCACTTCTATAATCTTCTTCCTCATTTCATACTTCCAAAAGATTGTGAAATGCTTCATCCAGTTCTGATTCTTGATATACTCCTAACTTTTATATCTGTCATTCTTCTTTTTCATCTACCACCAGAGGAAGTTATTTTCTTCTACAATTAACTTGGGGTTAAAGTATTTTTCATTCTCCCGTGTCTTTATATTGCTATACGCATTGATATAAATGGTTTGTAATATATGTGTTGTTGTCAGGCTTTATATTTTTCCTTATATTTAGGAGTTTCATGCTTTCGTTTTTCCTTCCCGAATTCAAGTCAAGCGAATAATGGTCCAGAATTCGTAGCTATACATTTCGGAATGAACATAGTTAATGTTCTAAGAAAGAAATTGTAATGACACGATCTTGATTTGTCAAATTACCAGAATATCTGGAAAAGACCGAATCATCAAGAAAAGTATTTTCTTGATATATTTAGAGATTAAATAGAATGAAAGAGTTATGTAACATGATTCATGATGAGGGTGTGATCTGTGAACCTTTATCATGTTCCATTAGAAACTCAGCATGACTTACTGTAATATAATCACGTTGATCAAGTGTCATTATATTATACTAACTCATGCTTCAGTTCCCAACATTACTTCAAAACATTCATTTTTTCGAATTTTTCAGATTTTAGAAACTAAAATAGTTTCTTTTATGATGTAACACAGATAGTGCGAAGAGATGAATGATTTTCGATAAGAATAGGTATGAAGATATCTCCAGAAATATCGAGGATATTTATAATGAAAGTTACGATGATATCTTAGAATTTCTAATATCAGAGGATGATGCTGAAAATCTATCTGTGAAGGTTTAGAATAAGAAGTAAGGTTCTTACTAATGGTTTCAGCAGTCACTGAATCATTTGGATTCTTTGAAGGCAGGTTCAGTCTTTGTGATTTATCCACAGCCTCTTTCATACTTTACGCAATCCGTTTTTCAGTTCCAAACCTTCTCTTTTTCTCAGCTTTACCACCATACTATTCTTTATCATCAAACTTTTGACTGTTAAGGTCGTTTACAGTTTTTGCTGCTTCAGCAGCATTGTTCCAATTTCAGAGAACTAGTTCATAGTTTGGGATGTTTTTTATAAACTTCACATTCAAAGTATGTAAGTCTAGAAGATAGACATTATATGTATATATATAACTGTTGGCGTAGAATTGCTGCAAAATTCAAAATATTGATTGCTAATTCTCGGTAGTTGGTATGGCAATTGCCGTTACAAGACGTAGATGAGTACATGATAGGGTTTCAATGAGTATAAGGATTTTGCGAAAGATCAAGGATCAATGAGGTTGTTGATAAATTTACTGCTAATGTGGTAGAACGTGAAAGGTTCCCCGGTAACAAGAATGTATATGTCAAGATTATAATAAGGCTAATCTGAAAAGTCGAGGTTGACTGGTTGAATGGTTGATAATACTGGATACTTTGAAAAGGGATTGCAAGATTATTTTCGGTAAAAATAACGCTAAAGGATCTTGCACAGTTTTGAAGTCAAAGTATAGCTTTGAAAGATGTAGAGATCTAAGAATTATGTCACCGGTTCAGAGTTATGACTTGGATTCTGATCCTTCAATATCAGAATATGTAATTGAATTTGTATGACAACGATTGTATATCGTTGTGAGTGTTGTTAATAATTTTTTTTTTTTTTGAATCAAAGTTGAAGAATGTACAGTATAACATATTAATTGTGAACTTATATATTTCCCGAGTATTACCTACCCGTTAAAGATTTCACAATTAATATTTTGTACAAAAGAATTTTTATTACCGTCTTTATGAAAATATATGTATGTATATTTTCTTCAGATATAATACAGATTTAATGAGTTAATATCATATTAAGCTTATTTGATTTTCGGCTTGACTTAGAAATGATTAATCTTTAAAATATTAAAGATTACATAATCTTTGCGGAGTATTTCGCTAATGAAATCAATACTTCATTATTTATTCTTATTGATATTACTTGGTGAAGGATGTTGGTACTCGTGGAATTTTTGTGAACCTTACAAGGCACAGATGATGTTTTCTGGAAAGTTTTGAGTATATCAAAATTGAAAATGTAAAATCAATTATGTAATTGATTAATACACTTGGTTTATTATGAAATGAAATTCATTGGGTTGAAACAGAGATTGTAGTTAACAATGGTTAAGTTGTTAAGGAAGGATGTACATCATTGCATATTAGTAATATGAACTAACCGAGTAGTACCTACCAGTTAAGATTCACATGTAATAGCTTAGTACAAAAAGATTTATTTTGATTTCAAAATTCATATATATTAAATATACATAAAATTTCTTCAGGGGAAATGAGTTAATACTTCATCGGTTATTGTTGCTGGTATTTCTTGGTATCTACGGTGCGTATGACGTTGATGCTCGTGGAACAAATTGTGAAGTTGAGGTTTGCGATGCGGATGTTGTTGGTGGTGGTAATGGTACTGTTGGTGTTGTTGTTGGTGGTACTGTTGATGCCGGTGATGCTGCTGGTGCTTGTAACCTTTGCACCATATTCTCCAAAGCCACTACCCGAGCGCGAAGCTCGTTAACTTCTTCTACTACACCGGGATGATTGGCAGTTCGGACGAGCGGATGAATAAGATCCAGAATTTGAGATAGTATATTATCGTGACGAGATACTCTGGAAATGAGAGAGAAAATGGTGTCTCGAACAGGTTCGCCGGTAAGTGCTTCAGGTTCTTCTCCAAGAGGGCAATATGGTGGATGAAAGGGATCACCTTCTTCTTGTCTCCAATGATTAAGTAGACTAAGAACCCATCCCCAATTCATCCAGAATAGATGATGGCTAATTGGTTGATCCATTCCGGTTACACTGTCTTCAGAATTCAGGTGAATATCCATATCGAAATAGCTGTCAGAGTTTAAGGAATTTGAACTAGATACGGGATCCATCTTGTATAATTAGGGAGATAATTTTTGATATGAATTAGATTATAGAATTTAGTTTGGTATTCTTCAATACATAATTTACATATGTATATATAATACCAAATTCCATAAATCACGGAGAAATTTTTGGAAGATGTCAGGAAAAGTTTACAGTAACAGATACACTAAGATATGAATTTTGTCTATACACTATTCATGCAATCAATGCAGTAAAACGTGTCTAGACTTAAGAATGATAAGCATGTAATTTCTGACAAGAAATGATAAGCAAAACTTTTAACATGCAGACACGGTCGAAGTCCAGACTTACTAATGTATCCTAACAACTATCAGTTAGACACACTCATGCAAGACCTGGTTCACTAGGACCAACGCTCTGATACCAACTGTGACAATTGCTCCAAATTAATATGGATGAACACGTCATTCATCGATTTCATTGCGAGGTATTTGACCTCTATATGATACATTTTGTGAACATTGCATTCTTTTGAAAAGGCATACCATAAATGAATATTTAAATCAAAGGTTTTCGACATCTGATGATTTCTACATATAGACAATCACCGTAAATAATAGTTTACAATAGTACTTCCATTGACAATGCTGTCAAAATAAGATACATGGTGATGATTTGGTGAATGCAACGTTTTCTTGAAAAATATGCCATGTAAGACTCCATGCACATAGCTTGTCTAACATATAAGCAAACATCAGAAGACTTCTAGGAAACCTGAGAATAAACATGCTAACAAGTGTCAACACAAAGGTTGGTGAGTTCATAGTTTTAATGTTTCGCATAATCTGTATATAAAGATGGATCACAAGATTTCAGTTGTTTCATCCAGAAACGTTTATCAAAATATTCTACAAAATTGAGCACCCTGGTAACTAAACTTAACGTATATATAATTTATACCCTTTGTATAATCATCTTAATAATACACGCAAACCAACGTGTACGCTTCTCAAATAGCATACGTCCGTTAAAAGGCTAGTGCTCTAGCTCGAACGGGGATATCAAGCCCTATGGATCCATATATAACTACTCGTTCCCACCAGTTCTTATAACCGACAGTTACTAGTTACCAAAGCTAAGGGATTTTCGGTTCAAACTCGGTGTAGAATTTAGTATGTACTTGTATCCATTGTGTTTAAAATAAAGTGCATGTATTCTCAGCCCAAAAATATAGATTGCAAAGGCAATTAAAAATGGAGCAAATGAAACTCACCTTAGCAGCATATAAAGTCGTTCACCAAAATGTGACTGAAACTCGGAATATCAAATAATCGTAGATCTCAATCTAGAGAACATATGTTGGTTAATAAATGTCTATCAAGCTAGGTCAGGTCATAGTGTATCACAATCCTAATGCTCGAGATCGACATACAAAAGTTATCCAAAGTCGTTTCAAAAAGTCAATTTTGACAATAGTTTAACAAAACGAGACGTACCTTATATAAGGATTCATTTACTCGGTTGATTATTCAAAAATCCAATTTATCAATCTTACAAACAAGTTGTTTAAATATTAATTGCAGATTCTAAAGCAATTCCAATTAACGTCAATTATAATTCAGTTGATCATATCTTTTAATCCGTTCATCGAAACTATTCGATATCTAAATGAAAAGTTATTGATTTTTCGCCAGCTTTCCAAAAACATGTATATCATATACCTTTTACCAATAATATATGTATTTAATTCGTGATCTATTATAAACTGTTTAACGACAAAATTTAGCATACACGTATGTTTAAATATATATACTCGAGCACTAGACATGGATACACAATTAATATATAAAAGATAAAATATGAGTGCTTACGTATCAATATTGAAATTCAATATTGTAGGAAAGTACGTAGACGTAACGGAGATGATAAATACTAGTTTGACTCACGAGCAAAACACTTGAACAATACTCAAAACCTCCTTAGTAATAACACATAGTTTCCTTAGCTCTATCCCGCTTGAAAACCCATTTTGAAAGTGACACGCTCATGACTTCGTCGTAGTATTTTAAGTGATATAATTAGTAATAATAATAATACTACTAATAATAATAAAATAAATAATAATAATAATCTTAATAATAATAATAATAATAATAATAATAATAATATTATTAGTAATATTAATATAAATAATAAATAATAATAATATTACAAAGGGAGTAGTGTATGTGTAAATAAAACTCGAGCAGAAACTGGACTTTTATAGGCAACTTTTTGGAATCTGATGCCCATGCGATCGCATGGCCGCCTGATCCAGCTCAAAATGTTTTTGTTTTCTTGTTTGTCGACATATTATTATATAATATATATAATATATATAATTTAAATAATTAATTATATATTATATTAAATTCATGTGCATAGTTGACTTGTAATTTTCGTTCCGATGACTCGTATGTTGTCACTCGACTTATGTCCCGGTTCCGGTTTCTCGAACGCATTTTCGTACGCTTAGAAAACTTGCAATTTACGTTTTGTGACTCGTACCTTTGTCAAAATATAATCTTAAATTATCAATAAACTATATCATTCAAAGTGTATCTTAAACTTTCGAGTGTTTTGGTCATTTACTTCTATAAATAATTGTCTCGCTATTTGTTAATATATATATAATAACAAATCGTTTTATGACCAAGTTAATATATATTTTCAACATTCATTAACACGTTTTAAATATACGTCGCAAGTTATTCATACAATTAATATTCCAACTTATCATATATATTTAAATAAATATTTAAACCAATAAGTTTAATGTACGGTATCAAACAATTAATACATTGTTACATTTTCAAGTTATAGTATATATATGTGTATCAATATACATATAATTGTTCGCGAATCGTCAAGAACAACTGAAAGGTATTTGAATATATGAAAGTAGTTCAAAAATTTTGAGATTCAGTTTTACAGACTTTGCTTATCGTGTCAGAAATATTAAACCATATCGATGATTTGGTTCAGAATAAGTCGAAATTTTCCGGGTCATCACATATCAACGCGCGACGCAACGGAGCTAAAATTACAAATCAACTATGAACATGAATATAATATAATATATATATAATTATATAAAATTATATATATATTATATATATTAAATAAATATGTCGACAAGCTAGGAGCCAAAAAGTATGTGACCAGGAAATGACGGCCATGCGATCGCATGGCCAGAAGGCACAAATCTCATGCACTCGCATGAGTTACTGTAGCAGGCCACATTCTATAAAACTCACGTTTTCTGGCCGAAATTAAACACATATCTTTTTCTTTTCCTTCTTTGTAAGAAACATATATATATATATATATATATATATATATATATATATATATATATATATATATATATTTATAATTTAAAGTTTAATTTAAGTTTAATAATAATTGGGTTATTGTAAGAAATGTTTGAAGGTTTTGTAAGTCTGAACTCTGTCCGTGTAACGCTACGCGATTAATCACCACTGTAAGCTATGTTCTTCCTTTTTAAATTAATGTCTTGTAACTAAGTTATTATTATGCTTATTTGAGCCGAAGTAATCGTGATGTTAGACTAAATATTAAGACGGGGTTATTAGATTTTGTACCATAATTAAGGTTTGGACAAAAGACCGACAGTTGTGGACATTGGACTATGACTATTAATAGATAAGGGGTATTGTCTAATTGAGCGACAACTCATTGGAACCTGTCGAACCTATCTTCAAATTAGTTAATCTAATAATTATTAAAATGATTATGTATGTCCTATTTAGTGACGTTTATACGACATCTTTTACGATCATTTAATTAATTATTTGGGTTGGGTAATTGATTATTCATTCTGATCAAGTTGGTAAATTAATATTCATATCTCATTAAAACAGGGGTGGATTACATACAAGGATAATTGGTGTAATTGTTAACAAAGTAATAAAACCTTGAATTACACGCAGTCGATAACCTGATGTAATTATTAAACAAAGTATTAAAACCTTGTTACAGTTCGAATATCTAATTAGTTGGAATATTTGACTTCGGGAATAAGGTTAATTTGACGAGCATGTTATAATTATGACCGATGGACTATTTTGGACAAAAATCAAATAGGTATCAAATAATCCAAAACAAAGGACAATTAACCCGGGTAACAATTAATTAAAATCAAAACGTTAAACATCATGATTACGGAAGTTTAAATAAGCATAATACTTTTATTTCATATTTCATCATACCTTTATTTATTGTCATTTTAATTACTGCAATTTACTTTATCGCAATTTAAATTCTGTCATTTATATTATCGTCATTTATCTTTACGCTTTATTTAAAATCGACAAACAGGTCATTAAACGGTAAACCCCCCTTTTATAATAATAATATTAATACAAATATAGTTTTAAAAATATAGCGTTAAACTTGGTTAGTTCCCTGCGGAACGAACCGGACTTACTAAAAACTACACTACTCTACGATTAGGTACACCGCCTATAAGTGTTGTAGCAAGGTTTAGGTATATCCACTCTATAAATAAATAAATAACTTGTGTAAAATTGTATCGTATTTAATAGTATTTTGTAATCCAAGACGTACAATCTCGCTCGTGAGTGATATCGACATATAAGTCAACTAATACGTCAGTGTTAACCGTATTAGTGTCTCGTTATTTAAATGTATAATCATTTGGCACCATCAATTTCGATTTTTAAACTATCACCAAAATTATATATATTACTCAAGATAGCTAAGGATGAAGGTGTCAAACTTGACACATATTTATTTGTGTTTTTAGGTTTCATCTCACATGCATGCAGAATACTAGTAAAAATAAAAAGAATGAGCCTTTGGCAACAAAAGAAAAAACAAGAAGCTTTTTAAGAGAAATTAAACTTACAGATGAGAGAAGGACATACAAAGAGACGGTTGAATTTATGAATTATAAAGAAATAAGTAAAAAGGGATAAGTGGGGGTTATCTTAAATGTAATGATTAGGAAATATAGACCCACCACTCACCTAAGCCATCTCAAGTTCTCAACCACATAAAACTATATGTGTCATAAAAGGAAAAAAATATATTTTTGAATAAGTTTTAAGATATAAAATAATATACAAATGATAAAACTTATACAACTAAATATGAAGTACATACAGTAATGCTATGAAGATTTAACATTTTGTTATATAAAATGGAAATTGATAAATTCTTTATTTTAGACTTTGCATGCACACATTACATTATGTACATACAAACTCTAAGAGACATAATAGTGTACAAAAATTTAGGGGTTTAAACAAGCTGGGCCGGGCCTGAGCTCGACTAGGCTCGAGATCGACTCGTTTAAATTTTACTGAACTCGAGCTCGAGCTCGACTCGATTCGAGCCTTGAATATTAAGCTCGAGCTCAGCTCGTCTGGATTTATTCAAGCTCGAGCTCGACTCGAGCTCGACTCGATTATTCAAAACTAATACTTTTTATTATTATTATATATAGATTATATATTTTTTATATTTATTTAATTTATTGCACATCTTTATATTATATATGATTCGCTTTACTTTTTATATTGTGTATTATATATAGAATAGTAACTATTTTGTAGTTATTTAGTATATTATTAATCTAAAATAATAAATAATGCATATAAATGAAAAACTCGTTTATACTCACGAGCCTGTTCGAGCTTGATATAAGAAGCTCGAGCTCGAGCTCGTTTAGTAATTGATCCTAAAAACATGTTCAGGCTCGAGCTCGTTTAGGCTCGACTCGGACCGAACATTTACCAAGTTGAGCTCGAGTAGCTCGCGAGTAGCTCTGCTCATTTCCAGCCCTATGTGCATATAATATTATATCATTTTATCATTAATAGTGAAGATTATTATTATGTAGTATTTATTAAACTAACAAATGGTCACAACCTTGTTGCAGTGAACATTATTATTTTATAATATATCATCTCATGTTGATCGTATTTTGCTTGTCCACAAAGTTGGAGAGATAACCCTTCAAGGGTGTGCCAAAGGAGGGATTGTTAACCACGTGTTGAGTTTCTCATGATACTTCCTACTAACATACTTTGCCTATATATAACAAGTCAGAAGACACAAGAAGGACGGTCAATCTACAAGGCAAAATCCATTCACATGCTTATAATTCACTTTCACTTATATTCCATATAAGTAATGGAATAGTTTCAAACAAGTAGAGAATAAACAAGTAGAGAAGAAGATCATTCCTTTAAACAACATCAACCCACAAACACTCATATATTATTCTCATGAATCTCATACATGCAATCGGTTCCTATCAAGGATAAGTGGCGTAAAACCAATTACATCTCGAGTGTAATATGAGTTACCAAATAGGGAATCACCACCCAATACGATAAATCATCCAAGAATCCTTGTGAGAATCCAAGACGTACAATCTCGCTCGTGAGTGATATTGATAGACAAGTCAACTAATACGTCATTGTTGACCGTATTAGTGTCTCGTTATTTTAACTTATCATCATTTGGCGCAATCCGTGAGACCAAATTAAACTCTTTTCTGCACGAGTTGAATCTCTTTTATACTAAGACCGGTAAATAATGACCAGGAAAGCTTCCAACACCACGCCAACTCATGATCATGGCAAAGGCCCAAGCAGTCCCGAATTGCCTGCCGAACAATCCGTAGAGGCGAACGTCCCCATTATCGGAACATAAGAAAGCGTACCAACCCATGGAATATAAGAATCCTTGTGTTAATCTAAGACGTACAATCTTGCTTGTGAGTGATATTGATACACAAGTCAACTAATACGTCATTGTTTACCGTATTAGTGTCTCGTTATTTAAACGTACCATCATTTGGCACCATCAATTTCAATTTCTAAACTATCACCAAATTTATATATATTACTCAAGATAGCTAAGGATGAAGGTGTCAAACTTGACACATATTTATCTATGCTTTTAGGTTTCATCTCACATGCATGTAGATTGTAGAATACTAGTAAATAAAAACAAAAAGAAAAAGCCTTTTCGCAACAAAAGCAAAAAACAAGAGGTTTTTAAAAAAAAAAAAATGAAACTTACAACCATATTATAAAACACCTCTGTGACCATATGTACGATATTTGAAGCATTATGTACAACCTTATGGTAAAACACCTCTATGACCATATGTACAATATTTGAAGCATTATGTACAAATTTATGATAAAACATATTCATGACCATATGTACAAACTTTAAAATAAATTGTACAATCTTTTACAAAACACCTCATGAACACATGTACAAACTTTGAAGCATATTTCATATAATAATTGTATTTTATATTTAAAAAAGTAATTAAAGAGGCATTTGTTATTACTAATAATTATTATTAAATTAATATAGATAATTTTTAGAGCAAATTTAATTATTATTATATTATTATTATTCAAATATGAGTTCTCTTTACGGGATTAATTACGTTACATATGTATATGAAATACATGTCTCAATAAAATGTTGTAATGTAGGCTTTTATGACAAGGAAAGTAGTAATTATGATGAAAATTGAAAGAATGTCTCGAGAGAATAAATATGGTTCATTTATTCTGACCAAATATATAAATATGTTTGTAAAAATAATGACAAGTTTCTTAGTCGGAATATGTGATTCCACAGATCATTAAACTGAATGACTTTAGTATTTACGTTCACTTAATACATAAAATATATCATTAAACTATTTCGTTTAAACAAACTCGTAATTTCACGAGTCATTTCACTAGTATTATTATTATGTCATATTTATTAAACTAACAAATGGTCACAACCTTTTTGTGGTGAACATTATTATTTTATCATATATCATCTCATGTTGCTCGTATCTTGCTTGTCTACAAAGTTGGAGAAATAACCCTCCAAGGGTGTGTCAAATGAGGAATTTTTAACCATGTGTTGAGTTTCTCAGGATACTTCCTACTAACATAATTTGCCTATATATAACGAGTGGGAAGACACAAGAAGGACAATCAATCTACGAGGCACAATCCCTTCACATGCTTATAAGTCACTTTCACATATATTTCTCATAAGTAACGGAATAGTTTCAAACAAGTCGAGAAGTAGATCCTTCCTTTAAACAACATCAACCCACAAACACTAATATATTAATCTTATGAATCTCGTATATACGATCGGTTCCTATCATGGCTAAGTGGCGTAAAACCAATTACATCTCTAGTGTGATATGATAAATCATCCAAGAATCCTTGTGTTAATCCAAGACGTACAATCTCGCTCGTGAGTGATATCGATAACAAAATCAACTAATACGTCATTGTTGACCGCATTAATGTCTCTTAATATAAACGTATCATCAGTCAGTTTACACGTTTTGAGAACATTTAAAAACAGTTTTGATTAATAAACGTGCTATTGAGTACCGTAGATTCACAAATTACCAAAACCCTTTTTACGTACAAACATGTAGCACCTTTTATAGCATACGGTGCCTACAAATATCAGCCATTAACGAGGCAATTAAGAAACGACAACCGTAGCCAACTACCAATTTGTTCAAGAACCACACAATCATATCACATGGAACCAAAACTTCAGGGACTGAATTCAGCAATTTAAATAGTACAAGGACTATTACTCTAACTAATACTGATATTCCAATTTGACTGTTGTTGGATCAATTTTGTCTTTAAATACTAAAATCACTGATCAATCATACTTCTCTTTGGCTTTCCCCATAACTACATTCATCAAGCAGCATCCCACTTCCTATCCGCCGCCTTCATCAAAAAGGTACAATTTTTTTCATTTATATTTTGCTAGATCTTATACCTTTACAACCATTTAATTGATCCCATCAAAATCTTGAAAATTTTAATGGGTTTTCTTGATCTTATCATATAACCATTTCCATGTATTAAAAATCCAATCTTTTTGACATTTGATTGTTTTTTGGATATAATATATATTGGTTTTTGTCTGTATGCTGTATAACAAATGGCTGGAAGTATTGAAATGGTGTTAAATGAGCTTAATCTTGAAACATTTGATCTTAAATCTTTACAACCCATTCAATTGATCCCCATCTAAATCTTGAAAACTTTAATGGGTTTTCTGGATCTTATCATATTATCATTTCCATATATTAAAAATGTAATCTTTTTGACATTTGATGGTTTTTTTGGATATGATATATATCGGGTTTTGTTTGTTTGGTCTATAGCGAAATGGCTGGAAGTATTGATATGATGTTACATGAGCTTAATCTTGAAACTGTTGAATCATTGCCTGATGATTTTGATCCAACAACTGTGATTAATGATCCTGTACCTCCTGTTGTGGTTGATGATTCGGGTATAAACGGTGCGAAATTGGCCAATGGTATCGAAAAACCGAGGGAGATTGTTTTAGGAAGGAATGTGCATACTAGTTGTCTTGAGGTAACCGAGCCTGATGCTGATGATGAGGTTACTGGAGAACGCGAAGCTTATATGGCGAGCGTGTTAGCTAGATATAGAAAGTCTTTGCTTGAAAGGACTAAACATCATTTGGGTAAAAAATTTATACTGAAATGAAATATTTTTCTATGATCTTATTCTCTGTTGAATTATCTTGTTATGTAATCTGATTGCGTTGGATGTGTGCTCTGAAAGTGATTTTACGATGCTGTGATAACTAGTTTTTGGGGTTTGAATAATGAAATTTGCTTATGATTATCCAGCTATTTTATACCATATGAAATAATTAGTTTTTTACCCTAATTTACCCTAATTTGAGATCATTTTGCCTAATTTTATTATGTTACAATACCTTAAAAGTATCATGTTATCACCAAGTTATACAATATACACATCTAAACCTGCTTATCAGTTAATCATATTCAATTTTTTCTCCCTCATTTCGGCTTTCTTCACGTTTAAAGTTACTGTAATTATGATTAACCAATACCCATTGTGTATATTCCAGTTCTTTAACTTTTGGGTACCTAAGATACGTACATTAAAACGTTTGATTTAAAATTTGTACATTCTTGCACCTAATTATTGTGTTCTGTATAGGCTATCCTTATAATCTGGACTTCGACTATGGTGCATTATCTCAGTTGCAACATTTTTCCATAAACAACCTCGGGGATCCATTTATCGAGAGCAATTATGGTGTGCATTCTCGTCAATTTGAGGTTGGTGTGTTGGATTGGTTTGCTCGTTTATGGGAATTGGAAAAGAACGAATACTGGGGTTACATTACAAATTGTGGAACAGAAGGCAATCTTCATGGCATATTAGTCGGGTTTGTAGTTTCATACTTTATCAAACTCATTTATCTTGTTTCTACATTTGATATTAGTGTAATAATACCTAATGAGAAATTTAAATTTATAGGAGAGAAGTATTTCCTGATGGGATTTTGTATGCTTCGCGTGACTCGCATTATTCTATATTTAAAGCAGCAAGAATGTACCGAATGGATTCTGAAAAGGTCAACACGTTAATGTCTGGGGAAATCGATTGTGAAGATTTTAAGGCTAAACTTCTTCTTCATAAAGATAAACCGGCAATCATCAACGTCAACATAGGTTCCTTTTATGTTATTTATGTATCTATCAATATCTGTTAGTTTTGAGTGATCTTTATTTACACTTGCAAAATTGAATTTTTTTGTAGGAACAACTGTGAAAGGAGCGGTTGATGATCTTGATTTGGTTATAAAGACGCTTGAAGAAACAGGATTTGGACATGACCGATTCTACATCCACTGTGATGGTGCTTTGTTTGGTCTAATGATGCCTTTTGTTAAACTCGTAAGTTGTTCAATTAGACGCCAATTCCGATTATTTTATGTTTAGGGTATGTTTGGTAAAACTAGCTATTAGCTTATTGATCTGTTAAAAAAAGAGTAAATTGACAAAAAGCTAGGAGCTTTATCTCAAACGCTAGTTCTAGTAGCTTCTAGCTTTTTTCCTTCATCTAAAAGCTCTAAGTTCTTTTAACCAATTGAAGCTCTTTTATTAGATAAGAGCTTTTTTATGAAAGCTAGAAGCTTGAATATTCTAAAACTCCAAAAAGCTCCTTACCAAACATACCCTTAACCGGTCAAATGGCCCAATTCAAAATTCAAAACTTCAGTTTAAAAGGTAACATGTCAAATTTTGTTACAAGTCGCTTAAGTAACCTGCCGATGCATACAAACACAGCCTCCTTTCATACAAACAATATAAGTAGTTCTGTAATAATTTAGGTTTTATAATCAAGTTTAACATACTAATCTTTTATAAGATAATTGTCGATTAACTAACTTTGTGTATGATCAGGCACCGAAAGTTTCATTCAAGAAACCCATTGGAAGCGTGAGCGTTTCAGGTCATAAATTTGTTGGGTGTCCAATGCCGTGCGGTGTTCAAATAACGAGACTCGAGCATATCAACGCACTTTCAAGAAACGTCGAATATCTTGCTTCTCGAGACGCAACAATCATGGGATCCCGTAACGGTCACGCCCCAATATTCCTTTGGTACACTCTAAACCGTAAAGGCTACCGAGGGTTCCAAAAAGAGGTCCAAAAATGCCTTAGAAACGCGCACTATTTAAAAGGCCGTTTAACGAGTGCGGGAATAGGTGCCATGCTTAATGAGCTCAGTAGCACGGTTGTTTTTGAGCGTCCACAAGATGAGGAATTCATACGCAAATGGCAGCTTGCGTGTCAGGGGTGCATTGCACATGTTGTTGTCATGCCTAATATTAATATCGATAAGTTGGATGATTTTGTGAACGAGCTTGTTGAAAAACGCGCTGTTTGGTATGAAAACGGGAAGCTTCAGTCACCTTGTGTTGCATCTGAGATAGGAAAATGTAACTGTCTATGTGTGTTGCATAAGTGACTGATAATAAACAGTTAACAATGTTATAATTCAGTAGGCTTATAACTACCTTTAGTGGATTGGTTCTTGAATATAGACTTTGAAAATCTTAAGAACAAGAGTATATGAGTAAAGAGAGAAAGGAAGAAACACTATGGATGTAAGTGTGAGAAATGGTACATCTTTACAAGCATAACTCATGGGTATTTATACTACAAAAAGATACTATGGAAGTGACCCCAAGTTGACTATAAAATTGTACCAAAATTGACTATCCATACTTGCATTATTGTAGTTCCATACTTGCACAATTATTATTATTATCATAACACTCCCCCTTGGATAGCAATTTTGTTTGTTAAAGATCAACTGTAAGTTACTGCCTCGTTAAAAACCTTGGCCAAAGAAAAACCCAGTGGGATAAAAACTTTAGCTAAGGGAAAAAGAGTGCAGCATATAGTTGACTCCCCCTCAAGTAGACATTGCTGAGCTGTTACATCTTTTGAACTTGCCTCATGCCAATATTGTGAACATGCGTTCTGAAAATAGCAGTTGAAAGTGCTTTGGTGAAAAGATCAGCAGAGTTTTGATGGATTGAACATATATCATTTCAATCTAGTTGTCCTTAATGATGTCTTGAGTGTATGAGAAGAATCTAGGAGGTATGTGTTTTGTTCGGTCACTTTTGATATATCATTCTTTCATTTGTGCTATGCAAGCTGCATTATCTTCATAGATAGATGTTGGACTTTTATCGGGTTCTAGTCCACAAGAATAAGTAATGAGTTGTGTCATTGATCTCAACCAAAAACATTCCCAAGTAGCTTCATGTAATGCAATCACTTCGGCATGATTTGATGATGTTGCAACAAGTGTTTGTTTTTTAGAACGCCATGATATTGCAGTACCTCCATTTAGGAATACATATCCAGTTTGAGATTTAGCTTTATGTGGATCAGATAAATAACCTGCATCTGCATAACCAACCAAAACTTGTTTTGATTCGTTAGAATAAAATAATCCTAAATCGGTAGTTCCTCGAAGGTATCAAAATATGTGTTTGATCTCATTCCAGTGTCTTTTGGTAGGAGCAGAGCTGAACCTTACCAACAAATTAACTGCAAAAGAAATGTCAGGTCTTGTATAATTTGTAAGATATACATAAGAGCTCCAATTGCCCTAAGTTATGGTACTTCTGGTCCCAGAATATCTTCATGATCTTCACATGGACGAAATGGATCAGCTTCAACATTGAGTGATCTAACAACCATAGGAGTACTTAATGGTTTTGTCTTGTCCATATTAAAATGTTTCAAAATCTTTTCAGTATATGTTGTTTGATGTACAAGTAAACCATTAGGCATATGCTCAATTTGTAAACCAAGGTAATACTTGGTTTTTCCGAGATCTTTCATTTCAAATTCTTTCTTTAGAAGTTGAATGGCTTCATGGATCTCTTTATTTGTACCTATGATGTTAAGATCATCGACATAAACAGCTATGATCACATATCCGGATGTTGTTTTCTTAATGAATACACATGGGCAAATATAATTATTTGTATACCCTTTGCTTATCAAGTAATCACTTAATCGTTTATACCACATGCAACCCGATTGTTTCAACCCATATAAAGACCTTTGTAACTTGATTGAGTACATTTCTTTAAGTTTTGCATTGGTTGCTTCTGATACCTTAAATCTTTCAGGTATCTTCATATATATATATATCACTATCAAGTGATCCATATAGATAAGCAGTCACAACATCCATGAGATGCATTTCTAAATTTTTAGAAACTGCCAGGATGATTAAGTATCTAAAAGTAATTGCATCTATAACAGGAGAATAAGTTTCCTCATAATCAATTCCTGGTCTTTGAGAAAAATCTTGAGTTACAAGTATAGCTTTACCTTGTAACTTCATTTTTCTCATTTCCTTTTCGGGTAAAAATTCATTTGTGTCTCATACGTTTCACATCTTTAAAGTGAAAATGATTTATCCGAAAACTTTTCTTTTATTGAGCAATTCTAATTCAGCTCGTATATAGTCATGTCTATTTTGACATTCAATGACAGATTTTGGTTTCAGTTCATCATCTTTATTCATGATGTCATTATATGAAAAATTCTCATCAATATTTGTCATTCCATTTCGATTCCATATTATTGCATAATTTATTGCAATTTATGTATTTACATTTATCAATACCCTCTGCAGAAGGAATATTGATTTGTGGTTCTTCTTGAACACTTTCTTTTACCTCATTATCAGCTGATTTTTCTTTTCGAGGATTTTTATCTTTGGAACCAATTGGTCTCCCACGTTTCAGGCGTGGCAAAGACTCATGAGTGACATTTCCAACTTTTAGAATTTCAATTCTAGCTGAAGCATTTACTGCTGGTATACATGATTTAGTCACTCCTTTTTGTATCTGTAAATGCATCAGGTAATTTATTTGCAAGTTCTTGCATATGCATTATTTTTTTAACTTTCTTTTCGCATTCTTTTGTGCGATGATCAAGATACATTAATTTATGTTCACACCATGAAACATCCTTTTCTTTATTTTTCATTTCTCTCCCTAATCTAGGGAACAATGATAATCAGCAAAACGTGCTGTAAAAACATTATCCGTTATAGGTTCAATATATCTTATAATTGAAGATGTTTCATATTTAACATATATATATATCCCCATCCTCCTTTGAGGACCCATTTTAGTGCGTTGTGGTTGTGTAACTAGAATATACACTGCACAATCAAATGTTCTAATGGTGGTAAATATTTAGCTCTCGGCCAAAATCAAGTTGTAGGGGAGAATATTTATGAGTTGCACTTTGTCAAAAGTGAAATAATATCGCAGCATGTAAATTTGCATGTCCCCATATATATCACCTTGAATTCTTTCAAGAAACATTGGTGATTCTTTCTCAATGTGTTTTTCATTAATCACCATATGTGCTTTTCATTAATCACCATATGTGCTTTTAATTAATGGTTTTTCATTAATCACCATATGTGGTTTTCATTAATCATCATATGTGCTTTTTATCATATGCGCTTTTAATCATATGCGTTATGGTCTAAAACCATTTATTTATGAGTGATACATAACAAGCTAGGAATCTTAGAAAATTCAAACCATTCAAGTCTCAAGGTAGCTCATGGTTTATTTAATTAAGATTTTTCAACAGATTCACTCTCGTTTTCTTTTCTTTTGGGACTTATTTGTAGAGCTAAATAAGATGTTCATGTATTCAAGAAATAGTTACGCACAAGGAATTCAAATGATTCCAAACTTTAATCACGCTCACAATTTGAGCATCATTTTCCCCTTCAGTAACTTGGGAGCGGTTTTAGCAAAGAACCTCGTAAGATTCATTCAAGAACCTCGCAAGGTTCAGCCAGGAACCTCGCAAGGTTCAGTCACGAACCTCGCAAGGTTCAACGTGGTCGGCTAAAAAAACATCTTTTATTGCCAACGTTTAAGGTTCACCACAGTAAACTTTCTGAGTTTCTCCACATGATAGGTTGAGTGCTCGGCTAGTTTCCATTTGAAAAGTGATCCACACAGAATTAAGACGTAATAATAATCTACAACAAACTCAGAAATAACTGAATATCGCTTATCATATAATATAATTCATGTATTAAAACATCCACAATTAGCAGAATACTATGCAGTTTAAAAAAAATTGCGCCTGTTTACACTAGTAGTGAAGGCATATATGTATCACCGAGACCTCATAACAACATATACAAGTATACATTCAAGCCATTATCTTTATCAATTATAAAAGCTTTAACTTGTCGTTATCAGTATCCTCATATATATATTTCAAATAAACATATTCAAACATGCTCATTGTAACATACAATTTTAAGAGCATATTAGAATACAATTCACAACAAGTTAAAATAATCAGAAAACTCTAGCAATTTAATTGATAAATGGTTTGATTTTATACAACAAACTAATTAGTAGATGATATGTTGTAAATCAATTTATGTATAACGATCAGAATCAGATTAACAACATATATAACCCCCAAGTAATAATCTGTATGTAACTTCTATCATAATCAGTTTGTAAACTAACGAATTAATAGCGCATATATAACTCGATTTATGATCTTAATAATAAGCAAAAGAACAAAAAAAAAAAAAAATATAGCAAGTTTTGTTCTACAATTTAATATATCGTTTCAGCTTTTCGCCTTGAATTATAGTGGGATCCAGGTCATACCCTCTTGTCATGAATACAACTTAGATGATGGCTAATTAAGACCAGCAATAGTTTATAGTAAGAGTTAGTAGCAACACAGGGGTCTACCACTTGATAAGTGATCAAATCCAACATATTATTGATTATTTCACCACTTTCTATCATGTCATCTAATTTAACTTTATTTATTATTATTAATTATTAATTATTAATAATAATATTTTATAATACTTCACCGCACTTTAATTCCAAAGAAGCTTTAAGCCAAATTTTAAACATAATGGATATGTAATATTTAAAGATTCACCTACTCCATACAATCAAAACATACATCATCATCAATATATTAATCGTTTAAGAACTGTCAATCAATAGATAGTGGCAAAACCTTATAGATTAGGTACATGAGCTATATGGATCCGATAAATCATAGATCATAGGTAATCTGCTCTGAGTTTACTCAAGATCTAAAGCAAACAAATTAAATATGAAGTAATATTTTATAAACATACCCATAAACAAACATAGCATATATTCAAAAGCAAAGATGTGATATACAGTAATATTCTATAAAAATCGAAGATATAATCAATTTATATCACAAACTGTATTACGTGCATATTTTATCACAAGATTTCTTAATTTGTTTTATATAAACAGTATATAGAATATTTTAACAACATGCTAAAACAACACTTTCGTTTGTCAAATCATATTCTACAGCAGCTACTAATCCTTTTATAAATCGATTCAGTTTCGTAAGTTGGGAATCGAATCTGTTTAAGTTTGTAGGAATATTGTATACGAAACTGAAACAATTATACATATAATCACAAACATAATAATCATGTATAACACATAATTATAATGAGAACGAAAAGATAGAACGATCTAACCGAATTGAAGGTTGAACCGGGCTTGTGTTTGACACAATTCCCTTAAACAGATTTTGCGTCTGTTCCCAGGGTACATCGGTCTGAAGCAGCGTACTGCCGGACTTGAATATTTATCTTGATTAGTGACTTGTACTTGCTTAGATAAACCTTGTTTATACGGAGCACTTCGTGCTGATAACGTGTTATAATTCAGTAGGCTTATAACTACCTTTAGTGGATTGGTTCTTGAATATAGACTTTGAAAATCTTAAGAACAAGAGTATATGAGTAAAGAGAGAAAGGAAGAAACACTATGGATGTAAGTGTGAGAAATGGTACATCTTTACAAGCATAACTCATGGGTATTTATACTACAAAAAGATACTATGGAAGTGACCCCAAGTTGACTATAAAATTGTACCAAAATTGACTATCCATACTTGCATTATTGTAGTTCCATACTTGCACAATTATTATTATTATCATAACAAACAAGAAGTTATTAGTTATGTTTTTTGAATTTGTGTTAGTTCTTGTAATGTATACAAAGCTCTGATGTGTTGGCTTTATTTATCATTAATAATATTATAGTGTTTGATGTTACAATTATGTGACTCAAGTTAATTAGATTACTTAATGCAATGTAATTTACAATTATGTGACATAACAGAAACTTGATAAACCAAAAAGCAACAAATCCAAATCTTCAAGATACAAAATCCATAAAGCTAAAAGCACAAGTCATTCATATTCATATTCATACCAAACAATAAACAAAAAGCCTAAATGTTAATGTTTAACAACCGAAAGTTAAAGCTTTTAAATCAGTAGTTTGCAAACAAACTTTAGGTGATCCTTCTTGAGTTCAAGCTCGGGTAAAGGTGCATCATGGTTATCCTCAAGCCACGTGGTTGCATCAACAATCGCGTTCTCCATATCCTTCAACTTCTCAGCAGACACCTTCATATTAACATTGTTCTCTTCAATCTTATTCTTCAATTCGTACAAGTAATCTTCTAATTCATTATGAGCATCCGCTTTCTTCTTGAACTCAATATCGTCATATTTGTACTCCTCAGCCTCTCTTATCATCTTCTCAATCTCGTCTTTAGAGAGTCTTCTTCAATCATTGTCAATTGTAATTTTCTCCATCTTACCAGTAGCTATAATCCCAACAGTAACAGTAAGGATACCATTAGCATCTATCTCAAAGTATACCTTAATCGTAGTCTCATTTTTAGGAGCAGGTGGTATTCCATCGATTTTAAGTTTGCCCAAAAAGTGGTTATATGTAGATTTAGATCTTTCGCCTTGATTGTTGGATCAATCTTAACATAAAGTAATAGTTAGAGGTTTATTTTGTAAAATTATATCTCAAATGGATTTGAGGAGGTGGAACGTGTGAACGGATAACAAGTGGGCTAGCCGTCATAATTTTCAATTTTGCTTCTTCCTTGATTATTCTAATAGATTCTAGACTTGACTATTCTAATTTATTCTAGACTTGGTTATCCTAGATTATTCTAGACTAGACTTGATTAACTTAATGGACAAGGTTAATCAACTATAAATAGGGATGTAATAATAAGATTGTAATAAGAGTTTTTCTATAATTGGGGAAGGATTTCCAATAAGTTATTGTTCTTAAATTTTACTATTCTGTCTTATAATCTGGTACCAAATTTCTTCAATTGGTATCAGAGCTAAGTTACAAAAGGGATCGTGTTGTTGATCAAAAGGACTAGATCAATCACCAGTGTGACGATCGCTCCAAATCCATATGGACGAACACGTCATTCATCGATTTCATTGCGAGGTATTTGACCTCTATATGATACGTTTTGTAAATATTGCATTCTTTTGAAAAGGCACACCATAAATGAATATTTTAATCAAAGGTTTTCGACATCTGATGATTTCTACATATAGACAATCACCGTAATATAATAGTTTACAATAGTACTTCCGTTGATAATGCAGTCAAAATAAGATACATGGTGATGTTTTGGTGAATGCAACGTTTCCTTGAAAAATATGCCATGTAAGACTCCATGCACATAGCTTGTCTAACATATAAGCAAACAGCGGAAGACTTCTAGGAACCTGAGAATAAACATGCTTGAAAGTGTCAACACAAAGGTTGGTGAGTTCATAGTTTTAATGTTTCGCATAATCTGTATATAAAGGTGGATCACAAGATTTCAGTTGTTTCATCCAAAAACGTTTATCAAAATATTCTACAAGATTGAGCACCCTGGTAGCTAAACTTTAACGTTATAATAAGTACCCCTGTTTTAACATACATGCAACCAACATGTACAATACACGCAAACCAACGTGTACTAAACTCAAATAGCATACGTCTGTTTTATAGTTCAGGCTAGGGTTTCTATACCTGGAACAGACGGGGATGTCAAGCCCTATGGATCCATATACAACTATTCGCGCCCACCAGTTCTTATAACTGGCAGTTACTAGTTACCAAAGCTAAGGGATTTTCGGTTCAAACTCGGTGTAGAATTTAGTATGTACTTGTATCCATTGCGTTTAAAATAAAGTGCATGTATTCTCAGCCCAAAAATATAGATTGCAAAAGCAATTAAAAAGGGAGCATATGAAACTCACCTTAGCAGCATATAAAGTCGTTCCCCAAAATGTGACCGAAACTCGGATTACCAAATAACCGTAGATCTCAACCTAGAGAACATATGTTGGTCAATAAATGTCTATCAAGCTAGGTCAGGTCATAGTGTATCACAATCCTAATGCTCGAGATCGACATACAAGAGTTATCAAAAGTCAATTTCAAAAAGTCAATTTTGACTATAGTTCAACAAAACGAGACGTGCCTTATATAAGGATTCATTTACTCAGCTGGTAATATTCAAAAATTCAATTTATCAATCTTACAAACAAGTTGTTTAAATATCAATTGCAGATTCAAAAGCAATTAATGTCAATCATAATTCAGTTGATTATATCTTTAAATTCGTTCATCGAAATTACGCGATTTCTAAATGAAAAGTTATTGATTTTTCGTCAGCTTTCCAAAAACATGCATATCATATACCTTTTATCAGTATTATATGTATTTAATTCGTGATTCATCATAAACTGTTTAACGGCGAAATTTAGCATACAAACATGCATAAACATATATGTTCGAGCACTTGACATGGATACACTATTAATATATATAAAAGATAAGATATGAATGCTCACGTATCAATATTGTGATTCAATATTGTAGGAAAGTACGTAGACGCAACAGAGATGATAAACACTAGTTTGACTCACGAGCAAAACCCTCGAACCATAACCATAACCTCCATAGCTATAACCCATAATTTTCTTAGCTCTATCCCGCTCGAAAAACCTATTTTGAAAGTGACACGCTCATAACCTCGTCGTAGTATTTTATGTAATAATATTACTAATAATAATAATAATAATAATAATAATAATAATAATAATAATAATAATAATAATAATAATAATAATAATAATAATAATAATAATAATAATAATAATAATAAGAAGACTAATATTAATAATCTTAATATTAATAATAATAATAATAATAATATAAATTATAATAATAATACGGAGATAAATGGATAGATATGTGTGTTTGTGAACCAGAAAATGATCGATTTATATAGATGTGGCCTGTCCTCAGACCCCATGTGATCGCATGGTTTTTGGGCATCAAGGCCATGCGATCGCATGGCCCTCTGATCCAGCTCACATTCGTTTAACTTCTAGTTTGTCGACATATTTAAATATTAATATAATATATATAATTTAAATTAATTAATTATATATTATATTATATTCTCGTGTATAGGTGTCTTGTAATTTTCGTTCCGATAAGTCGTACGTCGTCACTCGACTCATGTCCTGGTTCCGGTTTTTCGAACGTCTTTTCGTACATTGAGAAAACTTGCATTTTTCGTTTCGTGACTCGTACCTTTGTCAAAATATAAACTTAAATTATCCATAAACTATATCACTCAAAGTATATCTTAAACTTTCAAGTGTTTTGGTCATTTACTTCTGTAAATCATTGTCTCGCTATTTGTGAATATATATATAATATCAAATCGTTTTATGACCAAGTTAAAATATATTTTTAATATTCATAAACACGTTCTAAAATACACATCGTACGTTAATCATATATATAATTCTAACAGTTAATATTCCTTATTATTGTATGTGTCCAAATTACGTTATTTAAACAAACACACTTAATTAACAAATTCTATTATATCGAAAAACGTTTTCGCACGTTTGAAACAAAATCAATTGTATATTATGCAGTTTAGTTCTCCATTAACTTTTATCTAACTTTCATTATCTAACACTTTACCATTTATTCCGAATATCGTTAAAAAGAAATGATTTCTCAAATCAGCGTGGACCTTATAACAGAGACTCGTAATAATATCATAATTCTTAAGGGACTCAGTAAATATCTTTTAATTCAATTGTTTGGCATAATTTTTTAACTCTGTAGCTAGATATATCAATCAGATAATCAAACCAATAAGTTTAACGCACATCATCATTTACCTAACACTTTGTTACGTTTTCAAGTTATAGTATATATATTTATCTATTTACATATAATTGTTCGCGAGTCGTTGAGAACAAACGAAGGGTATCTCAATAGTTCAAGAATTTTGAGATTCAACTTTACAGACTTTGCTTATCGTGTCGGAAACGTTAAAGATTAAGTTTAAATTTGGTCAGAAATTTCCGGGTCATCACAGTACCTCCCCGTTAAAGAAATTTTGTCCCGAAATTTGAGTGAGGTCGTCATGGCTAACAATAAATTTTTTTTCATGACGTACATGAGTTGATAAATAGAGTTTTATCACCGTTGAATAATATGGATAAAACAATCCGATTTCTCGAGGCGTATGAGAGAAGTTATCGTAAAAGAGTGAAATGAAAGAATAGAGATTCGTCTTAACTTTTGACGTAGTTACGATTGATTTCCGGAATTTAAGGAATAGAAAATCTTCATAATCTAAATAAGATTTGATTCTTCGAAATTTAAGGAAATTAAGATTTCCTTTAAATGCGTAATCTGCGTCAATTGCTATGTCCGATATTTTGCTATAAATTAACCACTTTCGTTTCATTATTTTCACCACTCCTACATCTTCTTCCTTATTTCATACTTCCAAAACATTGTGAAATGCTTAATCCAGTTCTGATTCTTGATATTTTCTTGGCTATCGTATCCTTCATTCTTCTTTTTCATCTGCCACCAGAGGAAATTATTTTCTTCTACTATTACCTTGGGGTTATAGTATTTTTCATTCTCCCGTGTATTTATATTGCTATACGCATTGATATACACGGTTTGTAATATATGTGTTGTTGTCAGGCTTTATATTTTCCCTTATATTTAGGAGCTCCATGCTTTCATTGTCTCTTCCCAACCTTAAGTCAAGCGAATAATGGTCCAGAATTCGTAGGTATGAATTTTCAGATGAACATAACTAATGTGCTAAGAAAGAAATGGTAATCGCACGATCTTGATTTGTCAAATTACCAGAATATCTGGAAAGACCGAATCATCAAGAAAAGTATTTTCTTGATATATTTAGAGATTAAATAGAATGAAAGAGTTATGTAACATGGTTCATGATGAGGGTATGATCTGTGAACCTTTATCACATTCCATTAGAAGCTCAACATGACTTACTGTAATATAATCACGTTGATCAAGTGTCATTATATTATACTAACTCATGCTTCAGTTCCCAACACTACTTTAATAACATTCATATTTTAAACTCGAAGGTTTCAGAATTTAGAAACTAAAATAGTTTCTTTTATGATATTACACAGATAGCGCGAAGAAGTAAATGATTTCGGATAACAATAGTTGTGAAGATATCTTCAGAAACATCTAAGATATTTATAATGAAAGATATGATGATATCTTAGAACATTTAAGATCAGAGGATGATGCAGAATATTGTCCGCAAAGGTTTAGAGCCAGGAGCAAGGTATTCGTTAATGACTTCAATAGATACTGAATCATTTGGATTCTTTGAAGCCAGGTTTAGTCTTTGTGATTTGTCCACTGCCTCCTTCATAGTTTGCTCAATCCGTTTTCCAGTTCCAAAACTTCTCTTTTTCCGAGCTTTGCCAATACACTATTCTTTATCATTAAACTTTTTATGGTTAAGGTCGTTTACAGTTTTTGCTGCTTCATCAGCATTTTTCAAAATTTCGAGAACTAAATCGTAGATTGGGGTGTTTTTCAGAAACTTCACATTCGAAATATATAAGTCTAGAAGATAGACGTTATATGCATATATATAACTGTTGGCGTAGAAATACTGCGAGATTCAAAATACTGATTGCTAATTCTCGGTAGTTGGTATGACAATTATTGTTACAAGATGTGGATGAGTACTTGATAGGGTTTCAATGAATAAGTATAGTGATTCTTCGGAGAGGCTTTAAGATCAATGAAGTTGTTGATAAGTTTACTGTTAATGTGGTGGAATATGAAAGGTTCCCCGGTAACAATGATGAAGGGGTAATTGTTATAATAAGGCTTATTCGAATGAACAATTGAAGGTGATTTTGCTGGAGTGGTGACAAAACTGTCTATTTTGAAAAGGGATTGAAAAGTTATTTTAGCTAATAAATGCCAAAGGGTCTGACACGGATACGTGTTAAACTATGTCTTTGATTTTGAGGGTTTTTCAGGTACAAGACTGCGGTAACATGTGGTTGGATCATCATCTCGATGATTCATTATTTGAAGTGTCTTCAGGAATTTCGAGGGATTTGAACATAGATTGTAATCGTTAATATTCATATGATGTTCTAGGAATTTGAATGATATAAATACTTTTCTGGGTTCTATGATGTTCTAGCACAGTTTTGAAGTCAAAGTATAGCTTCGAAAGATGTAGGAATCTAAGAATGATGTCTTTTGTTAAATCTTGACTTGGATTTTGATTTGTCAAAATCAAAATATGTAATCAAATTTGGATGAGGATGGTTGCTTTGATTTTTGTAAAAGAATATTTATTTTTGTGAAAATAGTGAGTATAGTTGATGATTTGTTGAATCAGAATCGAAGAATGTAACATATTAATTGTGAATTTATATATCTCTCGGGTATTTCCTACCCGTTAAAATATTCTCACCATTAACAGTTTGTACAAAAGAATTTTCTTAATTACAATCTTTATGAAAATATACCTACATATATATTTTTCTTAGATGTAATCATGGATTTAATGAGTTAACATAATATTAATCTCATCTGGTTTTCGACTAGGACTAGAATATATAATCTCTAAAACTTTTAGAAACTACATATTCTCTGCAAAATATTTCTTCGATGAAGTTATGAATCAATACTTCATCGTTTGTTGTTGTTGGTATTCCTTGGTATCTATGGTGTGTATGACGTTGATGTTCGAGGTACAGATTGTGATGTTGAGGTGTGGGATGCGGATGTTGTTGTTGGTGGTGGTGATGGTACTGTTGGTGTTGCTGATGGTGGTACTGTTGCTGCCGGTGCTGCTGCTGGTGCTTGTAACCTTTGCACCACATTCTCCAAAGCCACTACCCGAGCGCGAAGCTCGGTGACTTCTTCTATTACACCGGGGTGATTGTCGGTTCGGACGAGTGGACGAATAAGTTCTAGAATTTGAGATAATATATAATCGTGATGAGACACTCTGGAAATGAGAGAGAAAATGGTGTCTCGAATAGGTTCGCCGGTAAGTGCTTCAGGTTCTTCACCAAGAGGGCAATGTGGTGGATGGAAGGGATCACCTTCTTCTTGTCTCCAATGACTAAGCAAGCTACGAACCCATCCTCAATTCATCCAGAATAGGTGATGGTTGATTGGTTGATCCATTCCGATTACACTGTCTTCGGAATTCAGGTGAATATCCATATCAGAATAGCTATCGGAGTTTAAGGAATTTGAACTAGATACGGGATCCATCTTGTATAATTAGGGAGATGATTTTTGATATGAATTAGATTATAGAATTTAGTTTGGTATTCTTCAATACATAATTTACATATGTATATATAATACCAAATTCTATAAATCACGGAGAAATTTTCAAAAGGTGTCAGGAAAAGTTTACAGTAACAGATACGCTAAGATATGAATTTTTGTCTATACACTATTTATGCAATAAATGCAGGAAAACGTGTCTAGACTTAAGAATGATAAACATGTAATTTCCGACAAGAAATGATAAGCAAAACTTTTAACATGCAGACACGGTCGAAGTCCAGACTCACTAATGCATCCTAACAACTATCAGTTAGACACACTTATGCAAGACCTGGTTCGCTAGGACCAACGCTCTGATACCAACTGTGACGATCGCTCCAAATCCATATGGATGAACACGTCATTCATCGATTTCATTGCGAGGTATTTGACCTCTATATGATACGTTTTGTAAATATTGCATTCTTTTGAAAAGGCACACCATAAATGAATATTTTAATCAAAGGTTTTCGACATCTGATGATTTCTACATATAGACAATCACCGTAATATAATAGTTTACAATAGTACTTCCGTTGATAATGCAGTCAAAATAAGATACATGGTGATGATTTGGTGAATGCAACGTTTCCTTGAAAAATATGCCATGTAAGACTCCATGCACATAGCTTGTCTAACATATAAGCAAACAGCGGAAGACTTCTAGGAACCTGAGAATAAACATGCTTGAAAGTGTCAACACAAAGGTCGGTGAGTTCATAGTTTTAATGTTTCGCATAATCTGTATATAAAGGTGGATCACAAGATTTCAGTTGTTTCATCCAGAAACGTTTATCAAAATATTCTACAAGATTGAGCACCCTGGTAGCTAAACTTTAACGTTATAATAAGTACCCATGTTTTAACATACATGCAACCAACATGTATGTGACAACCCGGAAATTTCCAACCAAATTTAAACTTTATCTTTAAATTATTCCGACACGATAAGCAAAGTTTGTTAAGTTAAATCTCAAGAATTTTAAATTGTGTTCATACATTCATTATAACCTAGACCAAATTCCGACGATTCACGAACCGTTATATATAAATAAATATGTATATATATGTATATATATATATATTATAACTTGAGAATATTAATAAAGTATTAAACGTATAATACTTTATATGAACGTATTTGTTTCAATATGTTTATCGATGGAATTAGAAGATAATATCAAATGATTGAATTATTAGATACATTGAATTTATGGCTACGAGTTCCTGTTAGGAGGTCCACTTTGATTTAGGAAACCTTTCCCTTTTAACCATATTCGGAAAATGGTAAAGTAATTTTACATATAAGAACAAGGTGTCAACTAACGAGAACTAGACAAGAGTTAGTGAAGATTGCTATTTGATTTTCAATTCATACCTTACAACATTTTTCTCGTGATGTTAATAAGATAACTATTATGACTATCATTTTAAAGTTGAAATGTGGAATGTAAATAACTTAGATATTGGGTATCAACATTTTTCATTAAAATGATTTCATACATTTATTTAACCTTTGAACTTTATCTCATGCTTCACCAATAGACTGTAATTTAAAAACTTGAAACCTATTATGAATGTATATGATTCTACTTTTCTAAAACGTTTTATGATATAACGATTTTCATTATTTTAACCTTTAAATAAAATGATTCTTAAATATATTTAGTTTTGGAAAACAAAATTATCATATTTATTTGATTTAGTTTCAAACGTATAAAAACGTTTTCAGTTTAAAAAGAACTTTATTATTAAAACGTATATAACTTTTATAAATATCTAGAACCACTTTTGACAACTCATTACTTAACCAGTATGATAAAGATAACGATATTTATATTTTATTTTATTAAATATATATAACGATTTAAATTAATATTATATATATACGCGTATTATACGTACATAATTTTATACTTTTACTATACTTAAACTTTACATTTACTTTATTTTTACTTTACTTTAACTTTAATAATTCACTTTAATAATTCATACTTTAATAATTCACTTTAATAATTCATACTTTAATAATTCACTTTAATAATTCATACTTTAATAATTCACTTTAATAATTCATACTTTAATAATTCACTTTAATAATTTATACTTTAATAATTCACTTTAATAATTCAAAAATCTATTATAAATAGAATTCAAAAGGTTTCATTATTTCATAGAAACTTGAAAATATTTTTCTCTAAACTCTCTCAATCGATTTACATATATATATTTACTCCGTATTATTTCAAGATATTATTAGTATACATAAAATATTACGACGGAGTGCTGTCCGAGTGATTTCGAAATTGTTTTTCGAGCGGGATAAGGCTAAGGAAATTATGGGTTATAGCTATGGAGGTTATGGGTATGGTTCGGGAGTATTGCTCGTGAGTCAAACTAGTGTTTATCATCTCCGTTGCGTCTACGTACTTTTCCTGCAATATTGAATCTCAATATTGATACGTTCGTGAATCCGAGGCCAACCTTGCACTTGTTCAATGATGTTATATGTATTTTTACAACGAAATACAGTATGGTGAGTTTTCATAGCTCCCTTTTTAAATGCTTTTGCATTATATATTTTTGGGCTGAGAATACATGCATATTTTATAACTGTTTTACGAAATAGGCACAAGTACTAAAACTAATTCTACGTGGGTTTAAACTAGAAATATCCCCTTAGCTTGGTAACTATAACTACTGGTGTATGACTGGTAGGCGCGAATCCTAAAGATAGATCTATTGGGCCTAACAAACCACATCCTGACTATGGGATGCTTTAGTACCTCGAGGTTTATATAACACACCTGATTCGGTGTACTTTCAGAGGGTAAAACATGAACGTTAAGGCTTGTTACCAGGTGCCTACAACTTATAGAATGCTTTTTATACACTTGCGAGTGTATGGTTATTTATGAAACTGAAATCTTGTGGTCTATTACAACTATTGAAAATCATTATTTATGATAAAACTATGAACTCACCAACCTTTTGGTTGACACTTTAAAGTATGTTTATTCTCAGGTGTTAAAGAAATCTTCCGCTGTGCATTTGCTCATTTTAAAGATATTACTTGGAGTCATTCATGGCATATTTCAAAAGACGTTGCATTCAAGTCGTTGAGTTCAATAGAGATTATTATTAAATAAATAACAGATTAGGTCATTTATAGTTGAATCTTATGAAATGGTATGCATGCCTGTCAATTTTTGATGTAAAGAGCGTTTATCTTTTAAAAACGAATGCAATGTTTGAAAAATGTATCATATAGAGGTCAAATACCTCGCGATGTAATCAACTATTGAGAATCGTTTATAATGTATATGAACGGGTCCTTTCAGTTGGTATCAGAGCGGTGGTCTTAGCGAACCAGGTCTGCATTAGTGTGTCTAACTGATAAGTCGTTAGGATGCATTAGTGAGTCTGGACTTCGACCGTGTCTGCATTGTCAAAACTTTTGCTTATCATTTTTGTCAGAAATTGCCTGCTTATCATTCTTAGTCTAGTCACGTCTTACTGCATTGATTGCATGAATAGTGTATAGACAAAATTCATATCTTAGCGTATCTGTTACTATAAACTTTGCCTGACATATCCCGTAAATTCCTCCGTAATCTACGAAATCTTTTGCGCTATATATATAGATATTCTATGTAATTGGAACACCACCCGATAGCCGAAAAATCATTTCATATCAAAAAATCCTTTATTCAATCGAACAAAATGGAATTCGTCATTAGTTCAAGTCCCTCGAATTCTGATATGGAATCCCACTCAAGCTCCGAAAGTAGTGTGACTGGAATGGATCAACCAATCAGCCATCATCTATTTTGGATGAATTGGGGATGGGTTCATAGCCTCCTCAATCATTGGAGACAAGAAGAAGGCGATCCTTTCCATCCACCACATTGCCCTCTTGGCGAAGAACCTGAAGCACTTACCGGCGAACCTGTTCGAAACACCATTTTCTCTCTCATTTCCAGAGTATCTCGTCACGATTATATACTACATCAAATTCTAGATTTTATTTATCCGCTCGTTCGAATCGACAATCACCCCGGTGTAATAGAAGAAGTCAACGAGCTTCGCGTTCGGGTAGTGGCTTTGGAGAATATGGTACAAAGATTACAAACACCATCAGCAGCATCAGCAGCATAACCAGTACCACCATCATCAGCGCCAACAGTACCATTACCACCTCCAACCACAACCGCGTCGTAACCCTCAACTTCACAATCTGTCCCACGAGCATCAACGTCATACACACCATAGATACCAAGGAATACCAACAACAATAACTGACGAAGTATTAATTCATAACTTCATTGGAGAAGCATTCCGCGGCGATTATGTAATCTCTAAAGTCTTAGAGATTATCTAATCTAGCCCTAACCATAAAGCAGTTAAGCAAACCGAAATGATAGAAGGAAGAGTAGACACCCTGACAAAAATGGTGTGTGATTAACCAGCTAAACTTGTTTTACCAACAGCATCATTAGTACCATCAGCGTCACCAGCATCGTCAGTGCAGTCAGCATCAGAATCAACAACATCTATAACATCACAAACTCCGTCAATTCAAGAATCACTGTGGACATCATTACGAATCAATAACGCGTATATTGTATTATCGAGTTATGAAGAATTAACTCATTCCCTCTGAAGAAATTATATGTATATTTTACATATATATATTTTGAAAAAAATAAATAATAAATAAATAAATAAATCTTTCCGTGCTAAGCTATTGTGTATGAATCTTAACTACTTGGTTAATTCATATTACAAATATGCAATAATGTACGTATTTCGCCCGCAACTTAACCAACGTTAACTACAATCTCTGTCTCAATTCAATAAATTCCAATTCATAATAAATCAAGTATATATTTGATTTTACACTTTCATCATCGATGTACCCGAAACTTTTCAGATAACATCATTCGTACTTTGTGAAGTTTACAAGAATTTAACGAAAACCAACATCACGCCTCAACAAATAACGAAGTATTGATTCATAATTTCAATATTATTGAAGAAATACTTATGTAATCTCTAAAGCCTTCAAGGAATTATTCAATTCTAGTTCCAACCGTAAATCGAATGAGTTTAATTTAGTATTAACTCATTAAAATCTATGTTACATCTGAAGAGAATATATATACATATATATTTTCATAAAGACTGTAATAAAATTATTTTGTACAAAATATTAATTGTGAATTTTTTTTAACGGGTAGGTAATACCCGAGATATATATATATATATATATATATATATATATATATATATATATATATATATATATATATATATATATATATATATATATATATATATATTCACAATTAATATGTTACATTCTTTGAATTTGATTAAGCAAATTATCAACTATAATTCCTACTTTCACAATAATATACATTCTTTCATAGAAATCAAAACAACCATACTCATTCAAACTCAATTACATATTCTGATTTTGAAAAACTCAAAATTCAATTTGAGATATACCGGTACCATCACTTTTAGATTCCTACATCTTTCAAAGCTATACTTTGACTTCAAAACTGTGTTAGAACATCAAATGTATATTAACGATTACAATCTGTGTTCAAACCCTTCGAAAATTTCTGAAGACACTTCAAATATTGAGCAATCGAGATAATGATCCAACCACATATTACCCACAGTTATGTACTTAAAAAGCTCTCGAAACCAAAGTCATAATTCAACACATATATGTGTCAGATCCTTTGGCATTTATTAGCAAAAAAAAAAAATAACTTTGCAATTCCTTTGTAAAGTAGCAAATTATATCACAGCTCTAACAAGACAACTTCGATTTTTCATTCAGAGTAGCCTTATCATATCTCGATATATATGATTACCCTTTTGTTACCGGAGAACCTTTCATGTTTCACCACATTAGCAATAAACTTAATCACAACTTCACTGATCTTCGACCTTCCGAAGAATCATTATAATTACCGAAACCCCATCATTTACTCATTCGCATCTTGTAACGAGAATTGCCATACGAATCATCGGAAATTAGCAATCAGTATTTTGAAATCTTGCAGCATGTCTACGCCAGCAGTTATATGTGTATATATAACGTCTATCTCCTGGACTTACATACTTGAATGTGAAGTTTCTGAAAAACACCCTGAACTGCGAAATAGTTCTCGAAATGTTGATGAAGCAGCAAAAACTATAAACGACTTTAACAATAAAAGTTTGATGATAATGAATAGTGTGCTGGCAAAGCGCAGAAAAAAAAAAGTTTTGGAACTGGAAAACGAATTGAGCAAAGTATGAAGGAGGCTGTGGACAAATCACAAAGACTGAATCTGCCTTCAAAGAATCCAAATGATTCAGTATCTGCTGAATTCATTAACAAATACCTTGCTCCTGACTCTAAACCCCTGCTGACAATATTCTTCATCATCCTCTGATATTAGAAATCCTAAGATATCATCATATCTTTCATTATAAATATCCTCCATATTTCTGAAGATATTTTCATAATTATTCTTATCCGAAATCATTTATCTCTTCGCGCTATCTATATTACATCATAAAAGAAACTATTTTAGTTTCTAAATTCTAAAACATTCGAGTTTAAAATAGGAATATTTTTGAAGTAGTGTTGGGAGCTGAAGCATGAGTTAGTATAATATAATGACACTTGATCAACGTGAATATATTACAGTAATTCATGCTGAGTTTCTAAATGGAACGTGATGATTCACAGATCATAACGTCATCATGTGTCATGTTACACGACTTTTATATTCTCTTTAACCTCTAAAATATCAAGAAAATATTTCTTGATGATTCGGTCTTTTCCGAGGTATTCTAGTAATTTGACAAGTCAAGATCGTGCCATTACAATTTCCTTCTTACAACATTAACAATGTTCATTCTGAAATTCATATCTGCGAATTATGGACCATTATAAGCGGTACTTACTCACAAGAAGAAGAAACGAAAGGACAAAAACTCCGAAATAGAAATTGGGGTATAAATCGCAGCAAATAAAAAAAAGCATTAACTGGAGATGACAATGATTATAGAAGACAGAAACAGGGACATAAAAATATAAGGGAAGATATAAAACCCAACAACAACCTAGAAACTATAAACCATATATATCGATGCATATAGCAATATAAAGACACGGGAGAACTAAAAACACTATAAAACCAAGTGTATAGTAAAAGTAAATAGATTCTTCCGGAGGCAGGTGAAAAAGAAGAATGACAGATATGAAAGTTAGAAGTATATCAAGAATTAGAACCGGATGGAGCATATTGACGAATAATTCAAAGTATGAATTAAAGAAGAAAGAATAGAAGGTGTGGATTGCAAGGAAACGAAGGAGGTGGATATATAGTAAAATATCCGACAGAGCAATCAAAATAGATGATCGCATTTAATCAAAGCGGATCCTAACTTCCTTAATTACCGAAGAACCAAATCTTATTACGAAGATTTTCTCTAAATTCCTTGAATTCTGGAAATCAACCGTGACTATGTCATTGGCTAAAAAGAACGTGCATTTACCCATTTCATTCTTTTGTGATAACTTCACTCGTGCTCTTCACAAAAATCAAATTGCTTTATCAATATTACTTGATGATAATAAAACTATAATTTCCAACTCGTATACGTCATGAAAACATACTTATTGTCAGCCATGACCATCCCATTCAAATTTCGGGACGAAATTTCTTTAACGGGTAGGTACTGTGACAACCCAGAAATTTTCAACCAAATTTAAACTTTATCTTTATATTATTCTGACACGATAAGCAAAGTTTGTTAAGTTAAATCTCAAGAATTTTAAATTGTGTTCATACATTCATTATAACCTCGACCAAATTCCGACAATTCACGAACCGGTATATATAAATAAATATGTATATATATGTATATATATATTATAACTTGAGAATATTAATAAAGTATTAAACGTATAATACTTTATATGAACGTATTTGTTTCAATATGTTTATCGATGGAATTAGAAGATAATATCAAATGATTGAATTATTAGATACATTGAATTTATGGCTACGAGTCCCTGTTAGGAGGTCCACTTTGATTTAGGAAACCTTTCCCTTTTAACCATATTCGGAAAATGGTAAAGTAATTTTACATATAAGAACAAGGTGTCAACTAACGAGAACTAGACAAGAGTTAGTGAAGATTGCTATTTGATTTTCAATTCATACTAGGGTACATCCGGGTTCGGTCGCATGAACCTACTTAGATATTGGGTATCAACATTTTTTCATTAAAATGATTTCATACGTTTATTTAACCTTTGAACTTTATCTCATGCTTCACCAATAGACTGTAATTTAAAAACTTGAAACATATTATGAATGTATATGATTCTACTTTTCTAAAATGTTTTATGATATAACGATTTCCATTATTTTAACCTTTAAACAAAATGATTCTTAAATATATTTAGTTTTGGAAAACAAAATTATCATATTTATTTGATTTAGTTTCAAACGTATAAAAACGTTTTCAGTTTAAAAAGAACTTTATTATTAAAACGTATATAACTTTTATAAATATCTAGAACCACTTTTGACAACTCATTACTTAACCAGTATGATAAAGATAACGATATTTATATTTTATTTTATTAAATATATATAACGATTTAAATTAATATTATATATATACGCGTATTATACTTACATAGTTTTATACCTTTACTATACTTAAACTTTACCTTTACTTTATTTTTACTTTACTTTAACTTTAATAATTCACTTTAATAATTCATACTTTAATAATTCACTTTAATAATTCATACTTTAATAATTCACTTTAATAATTCATACTTTAATAATTCACTTTAATAATTCAAAAATCTATTATAAATAGAATTCAAAAGGTTTCATTATTTCATAGAAACTTGAAAATATTTTTCTCTAAACTCTCTCAATCGATTTACATATATATTTACTCCGTATTATTTCAAGATATTATTAGTATACATAAAATATTACGACGGAGTGCTGTCCGAGTGATTTCGAAATTGTTTTTCGAGCGGGATAAGGCTAAGGAAATTATGGGTTATAGCTATGGAGGTTATCGGTATGGTTCGGGAGTATTGCTCGTGATTCAAACTAGTGTTTATCATCTCCGTTGCGTCTACGTACTTTTCCTGCAATATTGAATCTCAATATTGATACGTTCGTGAATTCGAGGCCAACCTTGCACTTGTTCAATGATGTTATATGTATTTTTACAACGAAATACAGTATGGTGAGTTTTCATAGCTCCCTTTTTAAATGCTTTTGCATTATATATTTTTGGGCTGAGAATACATGCATATTTTATAACTGTTTTACGAAATAGGCACAAGTACTAAAACTAATTCTACGTGGATTTAAACCAGAAATATCCCCTTAGCTTGGTAACTATAACTACTGGTGTATGACTGGTAGGCGCGAATCCTAAAGATAGATCTATTGGGCCTAACAAACCACATCCTGACTATGGGATACTTTAGTACCTCGAGGTTTATATAACACACCTGATTCAGTGTACTTTCAGAGGGTAAAACATGAACGTTAAGGCTTGTTACCAGGTGCCTACAACTTATAGAATGCTTTTTATACACTTGCGAGTGTATGGTTATTTATGAAACTGAAATATTGTGGTCTATTACAACTATTGAAAATCATTATTTATGATAAAACTATGAACTCACCAACCTTTTGGTTGACACTTTAAAGCATGTTTATTCTCAGGTGTTAAAGAAATCTTCCGCTGTACATTTGCTCATTTTAAAGATATTACTTGGAGTCATTCATGGCATATTTCAAAAGACGTTGCATTCAAGTCGTTGAGTTCAATAGAGATTATTATTAAGTAAATGACAGATTAGGTCATTTATAGTTGAATCTTATGAAATGGTATGCATGCCTGTCAATTTTTGATGTAAAGAGCGTTTATCTTTTAAAAACGAATGCAATGTTTGAAAAATGTATCATATAGAGGTCAAATACCTCGCGATATAATCAACTATTGAGAATCGTTTATAATGTATATGAAAGGGTCCTTTCAATGTACAATACACGCAAACCAACGTGTACTAAACTCAAATAGCATACGTCTGTTTTATAGTTCAGGCTAGGGTTTCTATACCTAGAACAGACGGGGATGTCAAGCCCTATGGATTCATATACAACTATTCGCGCCCACCAGTTCCTATAACTGGCAGTTACTAGTTACCAAAGCTAAGGGATTTTTGGTTCAAACTCGGTGTAGAATTTAGTATGTACTTGTATCCATTGCGTTTAAAATAAAGTGCATGTATTCTCAGCCCAAAAATATAGATTGCAAAAGCAATTAAAAAGGGAGCATATGAAACTCACGTTAGCAGCATATAAAGTCGTTCCCCAAAATGTGACCGAAACTCGAATTACCAAATAACCGTAGATCTCAACCTAGAGAACATATGTTGGTCAATAAATGTCTATCAAGCTAGGTCAGGTCATAGTGTATCAAAATCCTAATGCTCGAGATCGACATACAAGAGTTATCAAAAGTCAATTTCAAAAAGTCAATTTTGACTATAGTTCAACAAAACGAGACGTGCCTTATATAAGGATTCATTTACTCAGCTGGTAATATTCAAAAATCCAATTTATCAATCTTACAAACAAGTTGTTTAAATATCAATTGCAGATTCAAAAGCAATTAATGTCAATCATAATTCAGTTGATCATATCTTTAAATTCGTTCATCAAAATTACGCGATTTCTAAATGAAAAGTTATTAATTTTTCGTCAGCTTTCCAAAAACATGCATATCATATACCTTTTATCAGTATTATATGTATTTAATTCGTGATTCATCATAAACTATTTAACGACGAAATTTAGCATACAAACATGCATAAACATATATGTTCGAGCACTAGACATGGATACACTATTAATATATATAAAAGATAAGATATGAATGCTCACGTATCAATAGTGTGATTCAATATTGTAGGAAAGTACGTAGACGCAGCAGAGATGATAAACACTAGTTTGACTCACGAGCAAAACCCTCGAACCATACCCATAACCTCCATAGCTATAACTCATAATTTTCTTAGCTCTATCCAGCTCGAAAAACCCATTTTGAAAGTGACACGCTCATAACCTCGTCGTAGTATTTTATGTAATAATATTACTAATAATAATAATAATAATAATAATAATAATAATAATAATAATAATAATAATAATAATAATAATAAGACTAATATTAATAATCTTAATATTAATAATAATAATAATAATATAAATTATAATAATAATACGGAGATAAATGGATAGATATGTGTGTTTGTGAACCAGAAAATGATCGATTTATATAGATGTGGCCTGTCCTCAGACCCCATGCGATCGCATGGTTTTTGGGCATCAAGGCCATGCGATCGCATGGCCCTCTGATCCAGCTCACATTCGTTTAACTTCTAGTTTGTCGACATATTTAAATATTAATATAATATATAATTTAAATTAATTAATTATATATTATATTATATTCTCGTGTATAGGTGTCTTGTAATTTTCGTTCTGATAAGTCGTACGTCGTCACTCGACTCATGTCCTAGTTCCGGTTTTTCGAACGTCTTTTTGTACGTTGAGAAAACTTGCATTTTTCGTTTCGTGACTCGTACCTTTGTCAAAATATAAACTTAAATTATCCATAAACTATATCACTCAAAGTATATCTTAAACTTTCAAGTGTTTTGGTCATTTACTTCTGTAAATCATTGTCTCGCTATTTGTGAATATATATATAATATCAAATTGTTTTATGACCAAGTTAAAATATATTTTTAATATTCATAAACACGTTCTAAAATACACATCGTACGTTAATCATATATCTAATTCTAACAGTTAATATTCCTTATTATTGTATGTGTCCAAATTACGTTATTTAAACAAACACACTTAATTAACAAATTCTATTATATCGAAAAACGTTTTAGCACGTTTGAAACAAAATCAATTGTATATTATGCAGTTTAGTTCTCCATTAACTTTTATCTAACTTTCATTATCTAACACTTTACCATTTATTCCGAATATCGTTAAAAAGAAATGATTTCTCAAATCAGCGTGGACCTTATAACAGAGACTCGTAATAATATCATAATCCTTAAGGGACTCAATAAATATCTTTTAATTCAATTGTTTGGCATAATCTTTTAACTCTGTAGCTAGATATATCATTCAGATAATCAAACCAATAAGTTTAACGCACATCATCATTTACCTAACATTTTGTTACGTTTTCAAGTTATAGTATATATATTTATCTATTTACCTATAATTGTTCGCGAGTCATTGAGAACAATCGAAGGGTATCTGAATAGTTCAAGAATTTTGAGATTCAACTTTACAGACTTTGCTTATCTTGTCGGAAACGTTAAAGATTAAGTTTAAATTTGGTCAGAAATTTCCGGGTCATCACAACCAGATTCTAAGACAGAAAAATACGAGCGTCGATCGAAGACCAGATTCATGGGGGATATTATCAATACCTCGGATGCAATCAAGGATACCAGCCATCTTACGTTCCAGTGCCCTATCCTAACTACGACCAATTATCCCATCTAGTCGCTTAGGATCAAAGCGATTTTTAAGGCACATGGAATCTGGGAATCAATTGAACCTGGAACTGATGTCGATCAGAAAAAGGATAATGCTGCAATCGCTTATCTGTATTAGTCTTTACCTGAAGACTTGATTCTTCAAGTTGCAGGTTGCACCCATGCAAAGGAAATCTGGGATGCAATTAATACCCGTCACCTTGGAGTTGAACGAGTAATGGAGGCTAGGCTTCAAACTCTTAAAGCTGAATTTGAAGCAGCACAGATGAAATATAATGAAAAAATTGATGATTTTGCAGCAAAACTTTCTGGAATTGCCTCAAAATCAGCTGCACTTGGAACCATCATTGAGGAAACCACGTTGGTGAGAAAAATATTAACTGCCATACCAGAAAAATTCTTAAATATGGCAGCCACTATCGAACAACTGGTTGATCTCAAAACGGTGAAATTCCAAGAAGTTATGGGTAGGCTAAAAGCTTACGAAGAACGAGCCAGTCTAAAGACTACAAATAACAGCCATGACCAACTTCTATTGTCCTATGAGGGATGGGACTCAAGAAAGAAAAGGGAAAACAGCTTTGTTCGAGGTCGAGGGAATGGCCAAGACACCCGAGGTAGGGGCCGAGGTCGTGGACAGTTTGGTGGTCGAGGAAGGGGTTCAGGCCGCGGACAAAACTTTTTTGCTGGTAGACAAACAACTGAAAACTTAACTAAAGATTGATCCAAGCTGCAGTGTTTTCGATGTGATGCATTTGGACACTTCTCATCTGATTGTCCAACGCGAAAGAAAAGCGAACAAGTAAATTTGACTCAAGCTAGATCAACCGAACTACCAGTGGCTAATGATGACAGACCTACACTATTGATGTCCGTAGCCAATCAAAGAAGTGAGAAGGAAGTAATTCATCTAAGTGAAAAGAAGGTTTTCCAGCAAAGTATGAGTCACATGATGGTGGAGAAAACATGTGATACTTAGATACTGGAGCAACAAACTACATGACAGGAAACAAAGGACTGTTTTCAAAACTTGATACGGATATTGGTGGTACAGTGAGATTTGGGGATAACTCGTGTGTAGATATAGAAGGAAGAGGATCTATTCTTTTAACATGTAAGAATGGTGAACAACATTTGTTGACCGGCATACTTTATATCCCATACTTAAAGACTAACATATTTAGTCTTGGGCAAACTGAAGAAGGGGGTTGTGTAATCTTGATCTAACATGGTTTCTTGTATATGTTTGAGGTAGATGGATCGCTGCTAATGAAGGTTCAAAGGTCTCCTAATCGGCTGTATAAAATTGATCTCAAGGTTGGGACACCAATCTATTTACATGCCAAGATTGATGATCCAGCATGGTTGTGGCATGCCCGTCTCGGTCATGTGAACTTTGATACAATAAAGCGGCTAGGGACCAACAATCTAGTTGATGGAGTGCCGGTTATTGATCACCCTACACAGATGTGCGAAGCATGTTTAGCAGGGAAACATTCACGACACAGTTTTCCTGTTCGGACAACTTTTAGAGCCCAAAATCCACTGGAGCAGGTTTATGCAGATCTGTGCAGACCTATATCCCCTGCCAGCCAAGCTGGAAACAGGTATGTTCTGCTGATTGTTGATGATCACAGCAGGTTTATGTGGTCTTTCATGTTAAAAACCAAAGGAGAGGCATTTGAGCAATTCAAGAAATTCAAGGCGATTGCTGAAAATCAATATGGAAGGAAAATAAAGGTCCTTAGAACTGATCGGGGACGAGAATTTACATCCAACGAGTTCAATCAGTATTGTGATTATGCTGGAATCACAAGACAGTTGACTGCACCTTACACGCCACAGCAGAATGGTATCGTTGAAAGGCGAAATCGAACAGTGATGAGCACAACAAGAAGTATTCTTAAAGCAATAGATATGCCACAAAGTTTCTGGGCTGAAGCAGTACGTCACTCAGTTTATGTTCTAAATAGGTTGCCCACAAAGATTCTGAAAAATCAAACACCATATGAGGCTTTAAAAGGAAGAAGACCAAATCTTGATCATTTACGGGTGTTTGGATGTGTTGGATATGTGAAAGTACCTTCAGATCAATTAAAAAAACTTGATGACAGAAGTATTCCTATGGTTTATTTAGGAACTGAACCAGGAACTAAGGCACATCGTATGTATGATCCCGAGAAGATGAAAATAGTAATCAGTCGAGATGTGGAATTTGATGAAGCACGCAAATGGGATTGGCATTCTGGAGTAGAATACAATCAAGAACCTAATCACAAAGGAGAATTCGTGATACATATAAACCCCGGTGAAGTTGTCTCAGCTGATCAAAATTTCGAAAATGGGCCTACTGAACCAGGCAGCCCAAGTAGCTCATATAGCCCACAAAGCAGCAACTCCTCAAGTCAAGGAAGATCGACCAATGAGGAAAGCATAACTCATTCTGATGTTAGCAGTCCTGAAACAACAGTAAAACAGCGAGGAACTATGATGTCTCGTCTCCTGACAGATACAGTCAATGAGTCAGATCCATCTATGGCAGAATAGGAGACATATGATGATACACCACCACGAGGTTGGAAAAATCAAAGTGATATATATGATCTTCTTCTTACTGAAGGAGAACCAACAAATTTCAGGGAAGCTACAAGATATAAAGAATGGCAACAAGCTATGGAAGATGAAATAGCTTCCATTGAAAGGAATAATACTTGGGAGTTAATGGATCTACCTCAAGGACACCGACCTATTGGACTAAAATGGGTATACAAAATTAAAAGGGATGCAAAAGGAAATGTCACACGACATAAAGCACGGCTAGTTGTCAAAGGCTACATCCAGACACATGGTGTAGACTTTGACGAGGTATTCGCACCCGTAGCTAGACTTGAGACTGTTAGACTTATTCTAGCTTTGGCATCCCAAAGAGGGTGGGATGTTCATCACCTAGATGTTAAAACAACATTTCTACACAGTGACCTCAAGGAAGAAGTCTTCGTATCTCAACCGGAAGGTTTTGTGATAAAGGGGAAGGAACAAAAGGTGTACAGACTGTCAAAGGCTCTCTATGGCCTGAAGCAAGCCCCACGTGCTTGGAATACAAAATTAGATGGAGTTCTAAAGGAATATGGATTTCAAAGGTGTAAGCTTGTGAAATGACCCGTTCATATACATTATAAACGATTCACAATAGTTGATTACATTGCGAGGTATTTGACCTCTATATGATACATTTTACAAACATTGCATTCGTTTTTAAAAGACAAAATTTCTTTACATCGAAAATTGACAGGCATGCATACCATTTCATAATATCCACTATCTAACTATAAATTGATTTAATAATAATCTTTGATGAACTCAATGACTCGAATGCAACGTTTCTTCGAACTATGCTATGAAAGACTCCAAGTAATATCTTTAAAATGAGCAAATGCACAGCGGAAGATTTCTTTAACACCTGAGAATAAACATGCTTTAAAGTGTCAACCAAAAGGTTGGTGAGCTCATTAGTTTATCATAATCATTTATTTCCATCATTTTAATAGACCACAAGAATTTCATTTCCAGTTCTCATAAATATACGTCCCATGCATAGAGACAAAAATAATCATTCATATGGTGAACACCTGGTAACCGACATTAACTAGATACATATAAGAATATCCCCTATCATTCCGGGATCCTCCTTCGGACATGATATAAATTTCGAAGTACTAAAGCATCCGGTACTTTGGATGGGGTTTGTTAGGCCCAATAGATCTATCTTTAGGATTCGCGTCAATTAGGGTGTCTGTTCCCTAATTCTTAGATTACCAGACTTTAATAAAAAGGGGCATATTCGATTTCGATAATTCAACCATAGAATGTAGTTTCAATTACTTGTGTCTATTTTGTCAAACATTTATAAAAGCGCATGTATTCTCAGTCCCAAAAATATAAAGGGTAAAAAGGCAAATGAAACTCACCATACTGTATTTCGTAGTAAAAATACATATAACGTCATTGAACAAGTGCAAGGTTGGCCTCGGATTCACGAACCTAAATTAATTATATATAATTATGTGTTGGTCAATATTTTTCTAACAAATTAGGCCAAGTCATAGTGTACCACGATCCTAATGCTCGAGACTAATATGCAAAAGTCAACAAAAGTAAATTTGACTCAAAATAATTTCCAAAAATCTATACATGATTAATATATAGTTTAAATATCGTCGTTTTATATTTCTAAATATTTTTAAAAGATTTATTAGAGTAAATAATATAATATAATTTATTTATTAATAAATAAAATTTTATATTAAATTTATATAATATAATATACTTTTATATATATTAAGTAATAAAATTTATAGAGTTCATTTAATATCATAAAGATAATATGATAGGTATTATTAAAGTAAGTTATTACACGTAGTAAAATATGTTTGTATCACATATTTATTTGATAAAATAATATCTATAATGATAGTAAGTAAAAGTTGTATTATTTTGTAATAATAATAATTATTATAAAAATATCAATATTTATAATTACTAAGATGACATTACGATAAAACGATAATTCTAATTATGATAACTTTAATATTTACGATAATTTTTAATATTATCTTTAAAATAATAATTCTATTTAAAATAATAATAATAATGATATTTTATAGTAACAATGACATTTCTATTAAAATGATAATTTTTGTTAAAATGATAGTTTTAATACTAACGATATTTTTAATAATAATAGTAATGATAAAAATAATAAGAACGATAATTTTATCTAAATCAATATCTTATAATATTTTAATTTCATCATGATACTCTTACTTATTATTTCCTAATCGTTTCGTTTAATAGCTTTTAATCGTCTTTTATATCGTGTTCATAATAATGATAATAATAGTAATCAAAATAATTAGGTGTTACAAATATTTGTTTTAATTACACTAATATTAATAATGATAGTTACTATAACATTTTTAACGATAATACTAATAATTATCTTAATGATAATATAGTAATAATAATAATAACAATGACAATATCCATTTTTAAATAATGATATATATATTAATAATGATAATAATAATAATAATAATACTAATAATAATTATAATAATAATAATAATAATAATAATTGGATAATAATAATAATAATACTAATTATAACTTTAACGATAATAACGATAGTAATAATAATAAAAAATAACAATTTTTAATGATAAATCCCTTTTATTGATAAAGATAATAATAATGATAATAATAAGATAAAACTAGAACGACGATAAAAACGACGATAATAATAATCATTTTTAATAAAAATATAGAAAATTCAATTGATTATAACTTCTAATCCGTTCATCGAAACCATTCGATATCTAAAGGAAAAGTCCTTAATTTTTCGCTAGCTTTCCAAGGACATGCATATCTTATACCTTATCTCAACCGCAAGTGTAACTAATTCAATATTCAACCTAACCTGTCTAAGGGCAATATCAAAAGTACAAGCATGCATAATCCTAAATACTCGAGCACTAGTCATGGATACACTATTTAGGAAAGCGGTTTTGACATCCATTTGCCATATTTCATAGTCATAGTGAGCAGCAATGGCAAATAATATCCTAATAGACTTTAGCATTGCCACTGGCGAGAAAGTTTCATCATAATCAATCCCTTGAGTTTGAGTGAAACCTTTTGCTACAAGTCTAGCTTTGTATGTATCCAAGTTTCCATGTATGTCGGTTTTCATTTTGAAAAGCCATTTACAATCAACTAGCCTAGAGCCAGGAGGTTGCGTAACAAGTTCCCAAACTTGGTTGTCATACATGGATTGCATCTCAGATTTCATGGCTTCCTGCCATTTATCTTTATCAATCCTTGATAAAGCATCTTGGTAGTTTGTTGGTTCATCCAAATCAACCGTATAGCAACCATCTATGAGAAAACCATATCTCTCAGGAGGATTGCTAATCCTACCAGATCTACGAATGTCTTGTGTATTTTGATCATCCATTTGATCACTATCAACATTTTCATGTTGAGTGCTAGTGTCAACCAATTGTGTATCATCTATTTGATCTTGAACCTCTTCAAGATCTATCTTCCTTTCACTACTTCCTTCCATTAGGAACTTAGTTTCAAGGAATTCCGCCTTCCGAGCAACAAATACATTCTGCTCGGATGGATCATAGAAATAATATCCCATATTATCCTTGGGATATCCTATGAAGATACACTTCGTGGATCGTGCATTCAACTTATTAGGGACGTAACCCTTAGGATAAGCTTCACATCCCCATACCTTTAAGTATGACAGAGATGGAGGTTTTCCAAACCACATCTCATGAGGTGTTCGTTCCACTTTCTTGGTTGGGGCCATATTTAAAATACGAGCCGCGGAGCATAGACAATAACCCCAAAATGATAGAGGTAACGTGCTTCTAGCCATCATAGATCGAACCATATCCATTAGGGTTCGGTTCCTCCTTTCGGAAACTCCATTAAGTTGGGGTGTTCCGGGTGGAGTAAGTTGTGAGATAATCCCACAACTCCTAAGATGATCTTGGAAAGCATCGCTTAGGTATTCACCTCCTCTGTCGGTACGAAGTACCTTAATTGTCTTATTGAGTTGATTTTGTACTTCGTTTTGATATTCTTTGAATGCTTCATACGTTTCGTCCTTGTGTCTTAATAAGTAGACATATCCGAAACGACTAAAGTCATCAATGAAAGTAACGGAGTATCTTTCACCATTCCTAGTCATGGGCTTAAAGGGTCCACATACATCCGAATGTATTAATCCCAATAAGTCTTTAGCCCTTTCATAGGTCCCTTTGAAAGGCGCTTTAGTCATTTTGCCTTGTAAACAAGATTCACATACATCAAATGAGTCCATTTCATTTGATTTCAAAAGTCCATTCCTTTGAAGTGTATGCATACGATTCTTGTTTATGTGACCAAGGCGACAATGCCATAAGTAGGAATCACTCAAATCCCTTTTGAGTTTCTTGGTGCTAGTATGGTACATTGAGCTACTAGATGATGCATCATCATGAACCAATTCATAAATTCCATTTGAAGGCGAAGCCTTGAAATAGAATACATTATCTAAATAAACATGGATATCATCATTAACAAAATTAAGATTAAAACCACATTGTTTTAAGCGAGAAATAGAAATAATGTTTCTACACAAATCCGGAGCATACAAAACATTTTCTAAAATAAGTTCCAATCCGCTTGGAAGCTTCAAAACAAAATCTCCTTGAGCTTTAACATGCACCTTTGCACCATTGCCCATATAGAGACTTGATGTTCCCGCCATATGATCACTTCTTTTGAACCCCTGCAAAGAATTGCAAATATGAGTTCCACATCCTGTGTCTAATACCCATGTATTAGAAGAAGTAATATTAAGCTCAATATATACCATATATATGTTACCTGAGGTTTGCCCTGCATCCCTCTTGTCCTTCAACTCCTTAAGATAGACCGGGCAATTTCGCTTCCAGTGACCCATTTCACCGCAACCGAAACACGGGTCTTCTTTGGGGTTTGCCTTCTCAGCTACCTTTTGCTTCTTAGCCTTGTTGATGGTTGGGGTAACCATCTTCCCCTTCCCTTTGCCTTGATAGGCGGGTCCTTTTCTCTTAGCCACCTTTGGCTTAGAGGTCTTACCTTTGGATCCACCTTGATCGATTGCTAACACGGGTAAAGCCCTTTTACCCATGCTAGTTTCCGCCGTTCTAAGCATACCGTGAAGCTCACCTATGCTTTTATCCATCCCATTCATATTGTAATTAATTACAAATTGATCAAACCTTTTTGATAGGGAGTTAAGGATAAGATCGGTGGCTAACTCATTTGATATGTTTAGGTTAAGACGGTTAGCACGATCAATAAGGCTTTTCATCTTAAGCACATAAGATGAAACCGATTGGGTATCGTCCATACGACAAGCATGTAGCGCCCGAACGGTCTCGAAACGCTCGACACGCGCTTGTTGAAGGAACATCTCCTTCAATTGCGTTATCATGTCGTATGCACTATGATGCTCGAAATCCTTTTGGAGTTCGGGAATCATAGTCCCAAGCATTAGGCATGAGACTTGAAGGGAGTCGCGGCAATACTTATCGTAAAAGGCCATTGCCTCCTCATCATCCTCATCCGGTTGATCGGGAATGGGGTCCTCAAGTACATACGCTTTATCCTCTTGTTTGAGGACAATCCGAAGATTGCGGAACCAATCCATAAAGTTGGTATGGTTGAGTTTGTCTTTCTCTAAGAGAGACCTTAATGATAGGTTGTTTAGGTTAAGTGGTGCGTTTGGTATGTTGTTGTTGTTGTTGGCGGCCATCTACAAAATTAACAAAGTTCGTTTAAGTATCGATTTTAATTTAACATTCAATACCCTTTAAATCAAATTGAACTATTAAATTCTAGAATCCAACGGTAAACCAAATTTCGGTTAGGTGACCTTTATCCCGCAATTTGATTTAGCTAGGTAGTCAATAAATGACAATTGCAATCCATTTGCAACTTCTAGAGTATGGGATCATGCAATCCTTTTGCATGGCATATTTATCCCATCAACGCCTATTTGTTCCTCATGCTTCGGTGACCCTAAGTTCATGATTCCCAAATCAAGTCGTCCTACTTGTATAGACTTGTAAATTCAGCATACAAGTGGTTAGGTGACCTTTATCCCACAAGTGTGCGAAATTTACCTTAATCATATTAGTTTACTCATAACGGTTAGGTGACCTTTATCCCATTATAAGTTCCCTAATATTTTTAAGTGTCATACAATAGGATGGCGTTTAAACTTGTTTACCATGTTTGTAAAAGGATTTTAAGTTTTCATTAATTCTAGTTTGAGAAAACTTTTATACCATACACCAACATGCATTTAGTGTATGGTACTTATGAAAAACCATTTCATGTCTTGTAATTGAGCCAATTACTTGATATAAACCATTTTATATGCGTTATTCTTTTCTTGTTCTTAACAACCATTTATCAAGGTTTTTGGTTGCTATTTTAATTTAACCATTTAAATTGCCGTTTTGTATGTACTTAGTACGTCTAATTTAACCAATTAAATTGTCGTTTTGTTTGTTGTTATCTTGTGATTAATTGTATCAACCAAACATACAATACAATAAACAAACAAACAATCACACATGCAAAACAAGTATGTTCACAATCTAGCCATTTTGGTGGACATTTGTTTAGCCGAAAACAAATGTCACCGGGTTAAGGGTAATAATACAAAGTAGGAGATTTCAAATCTCCCACTTAACCTTGCATCCATATGCTCCTTGTGTTCTTCAAGTCTTCATCATCTTGTATCTTCATTTTTACAAAATATGTATCCTAATACATTTTATCTAGAAAATGAAATTACAACCTATTCTATTTTACATACCAAATATAAAATGAATTACATAACAAATGAATGAATTATTACAAACCAATTGAATAATTATTACATGCCATTTGAATGAATAATAATACATACCAAATGAATCATAAATCAACCAAACACACATGCATGCAACACAAGGTCAAGGCTAGGATTGTGAACATTAACATGCAACCAAAATTGACCAAAATGGCAAGTTCCAAACCCCTTTTGGAACCTCCAAAATTCGGCCATCTCCTCAAACCCACCCAAACCCGAAAATTTTTGTATTCCATTTTCATGCATGTACTTGGAATGCAAATATAGTGGGTTTAAAGACAACAATTCGAAGCATATTTCAACAACTTCGGCTCTAGATACCATCGTTGGGATTTAACAAGTTACATAAGTCTTAAAACCTTTTAAGAATCATTATAATCGGAAGCGTGTAATAACCAATTCTATTTGTTATCTTTAAACCAATTAAAGTTAAATCCCTTCTTGGATCAAGTTGTGAATATTATGCTTACAAATTAACAAGAAAAGATAGAGTTATATACCTCCTTAAACTAAGTTAAAGGGCTGTCCAAAATGGTAGTAGGATGATGAACAAGAGTGTAGAACTTCAAGCTTTTGATCCTCCAACACCACCCCTAAGTTAGCTAGACTTTGTAACCTCAACACCCTTGTTAATCTAGCTTGAAACCCACTTTAATGTACTCAAAATTTCTGGACAGCAGCTCTCAAGAAATGATGATGAATGCAAGTTCCAAAAGCATGAAACCTCAAGAGATAATACCCCAAACTATGCACCAACACCCTTGCTATTAGTTAGGATTTATTTGCACTTGAAATTAGCTTGCAAAGATCAAAATATGAACCCTCTTTGGACCCTAAAGGCCTACGGCATTCAGCAGCTGCAACAACCCCTTTGTGCAGTTTTTTTTTGATCTTTTTTATGTGTATTTGAAGTGTGTTTGCATGCCTTGGTTACCATGAGTCAAGGGACAAGTTTTATGGATCAATACAAAAGCATGACCAACTAAAAACAAGAGTCTCTAGCATGTGCACTTCACTCCCAATGCCACTTCAAACTTGTTTATATAAAATAAGTTTTATAAAAGTATTAATTTTTATAAAACCCTTTTTATAAACTTCCACATATAAACATGTGCATTTTATATAAAACCAATTTATACAAAATGTAATATAACATTATTAATTATTTACCTATAAATAATTAAATTCATATTATATAAATTATTCCATAATTTATATATATATACACACATCAAGTAATATTTAAGAAAACCATTTTTCTTAAAGTTCAAGTGTCGCGTATTTGATCAATGAACCAATCGTTAAAATCAAATACGAATAAGGTGTCGGTAAGTTTGTTATTGGGTATGACCCGACTTGGATCATAACACGTTAGCCACGTTAATTTAATATGTATCTCGGGCATACGAAACACCTTCAATCTCCCACTTGCACGATAAACATAAGAAATTAATGCAAGTGATGGATACAGCCTAACACACCGTCCATCACCCCTAATATGTTATGACTTTGTGCCATTCAATAACATCATCCCTTTCGAGTTCCCATCTCGAATATGATTAGGTGAAACTTTCATTATTTCCTTTCGTCCTAGATGTCATGTTAAATCCAAGAGATACAGAGTGATCACTCTCTTATAGATTTAACTTTTCAGGCCTTAGACATCTGACTCTCAACGAATAAGAGGGACAAATTCCATCTTGACTACATACGTCCTAGATATACACTTTGTAATATACCTGAGTTCTTCCTTATGTACTACCATATTTCAGAATAGCGAAGGAAAGAATCAAGGTACAATACTTGGTGAATATCCGAACCCAATATGTATCTCAGGTCAGAGGACACAATGACATTCGCCTTTACTCAAGATTACATGTGATCAACCACAAAGGCTCTATACAGTAATTCTTGAGAGCGGGTCTTCCAATATTTGTTTCCCACAAATATCTATGAACCTTGGTTGCAACCTTGCCCCACATTCAACCTATGAATGTATACCAATCCGAGTTCATAATAGTCTAAACCTCACACTCATTCCCACAAATGTGATCGACTACGGAATTTAGAATAATTACTTATTCATGGATAAAATATGCAAAATAGGAACTTAACTCAAAATAAATTAAACCATAATTATATTAATGAGTTTGAACCACTTTGTTCCATTACAATACTTAAATAGATCATGACCAATCACTAGAATATCGAAGCCCTAATGCATAAACATGTCCTTCATGTTTTGCTCCATATAAGAGTTTCGTGAGAGGATCCGCTATGTTATGATCTGTGTGAACTTTGCGAATACATATCTTTCCCTTTTCAACTTCATCCCTAATGTAGTTGAATCTCCGCTCAATGTGACGGGTCTTTTGGTGAGCACGAGGTTCCTTGATTTGAGCAATCGCACCTTCGTTGTCACAAAAGATCTCAAGAGGGTCTTGAATGGTAGGGACCACTCCTAAGTCGTCGATGAATTTCTTCATCCATGCAGCTTCCTGTGCTGCCAATGATGCGGCAATGTACTCCGATTCTGTAGTGGATAATGCAACAACATCCTGTTTTGAACTCTTCCAAGAGACCGCACCTCCATTTAATGTGAATACATAACCGGACCGTGATCGAGAATCATCTCGATCAGTTTGGAAACTCACGTCCACGTAACCTTTTACAGCGAGTTCCTCCTCACCAGACCCGTATATAAGAAACATATCCTTAGTCCTTCTAAGGTATTTCAATATACTTTTAACAGCAATCCAATGACTGTTTCCTGGGTTTTTCTGGTATCTACTTGTCAAGCTAAGAGCGCATGACACATCCGGTCTAGTACATATCATTGCATACATGATTGACCCAATAGCAGACGCGTATGGGACATTCTTCATTTTCTCCTGTTCATCTTTTGTGGTGGGGCACTGAGATGAACTGAGAAGTGTTCCTCTTTGAATAGGTACCAAACCTTTCTTAGAGTTCTCCATCTTGAACCTTTTCAAGACCTTTTCAATGTATGCACTTTGATTCAAACCTATCAATTTCTTGGATCTATCCCTATAGATTCCAATCCCCAAAATGTATTTTGCTTCTCCAATATCCTTAATGGAGAAGCAACTACTTATCCAAGTCTTAACTCCTTGTATTTGTGGAATATCATTTCCAAATAATAATATATCATCCACATATAGTACAAGGAACATGACAGTGCTCCCACTGGCTTTCTTATATACACAAGCTTCATCACCATTTTTAATGAAGCCAAATTTCTTTGCCTCTTCATTAAAACGATGATTCCACATTCTAGATGCTTGTTTCAATCCGTATATTGATTTCTTTAACTTGCATACCTTTTTAGGATTTTTCGGATCAACAAAACCTTCGGGCTGTACCATATAAACATCTTCCTCAAGATATCCATTTAGGAAAGCGGTTTTGACATCCATTTGCCATATTTCATAGTCATAGTGAGCAGCAATGGCAAATAATATCCTAATAGACTTTAGCATTGCCACTGGCGAGAAAGTTTCATCATAATCAATCCCTTGAGTTTGAGTGAAACCTTTTGCTACAAGTCTAGCTTTGTATGTATCCAAGTTTCCATGTATGTCGGTTTTCATTTTGAAAAGCCATTTACAATCAACTAGCCTAGAGCCAGGAGGTTGCGTAACAAGTTCCCAAACTTGGTTGTCATACATGGATTGCATCTCAGATTTCATGGCTTCCTGCCATTTATCTTTATCAATCCTTGATAAAGCATCTTGGTAGTTTGTTGGTTCATCCAAATCAACCGTATAGCAACCATCTATGAGAAAACCATATCTCTCAGGAGGATTGCTAATCCTACCAGATCTACGAATGTCTTGTGTATTTTGATCATCCATTTGATCACTATCAACATTTTCATGTTGAGTGCTAGTGTCAACCAATTGTGTATCATCTATTTGATCTTGAACCTCTTCAAGATCTATCTTCCTTTCACTACTTCCTTCCATTAGGAACTTAGTTTCAAGGAATTCCGCCTTCCGAGCAACAAATACATTCTGCTCGGATGGATCATAGAAATAATATCCCATATTATCCTTGGGATATCCTATGAAGATACACTTCGTGGATCGTGCATTCAACTTATTAGGGACGTAACCCTTAGGATAAGCTTCACATCCCCATACCTTTAAGTATGACAGAGATGGAGGTTTTCCAAACCACATCTCATGAGGTGTTCGTTCCACTTTCTTGGTTGGGGCCATATTTAAAATACGAGCCGCGGAGCATAGACAATAACCCCAAAATGATAGAGGTAACGTGCTTCTAGCCATCATAGATCGAACCATATCCATTAGGGTTCGGTTCCTCCTTTCGGAAACTCCATTAAGTTGGGGTGTTCCGGGTGGAGTAAGTTGTGAGATAATCCCACAACTCCTAAGATGATCTTGGAAAGCATCGCTTAGGTATTCACCTCCTCTGTCGGTACGAAGTACCTTAATTGTCTTATTGAGTTGATTTTGTACTTCGTTTTGATATTCTTTGAATGCTTCATACGTTTCGTCCTTGCGTCTTAATAAGTAGACATATCCGAAACGACTAAAGTCATCAATGAAAGTAACGAAGTATCTTTCACCATTCCTAGTCATGGGCTTAAAGGGTCCACATACATCCGAATGTATTAATCCCAATAAGTCTTTAGCCCTTTCATAGGTCCCTTTGAAAGGCGCTTTAGTCATTTTGCCTTGTAAACAAGATTCACATACATCAAATGAGTCCATTTCATTTGATTTCAAAAGTCCATTCCTTTGAAGTGTATGCATACGATTCTTGTTTATGTGACCAAGGCGACAATGCCATAAGTAGGAATCACTCAAATCCCTTTTGAGTTTCTTGGTGCTAGTATGGTACATTGAGCTACTAGATGATGCATCATCATGAACCAATTCATAAATTCCATTTGAAGGCGAAGCCTTGAAATAGAATACATTATCTAAATAAACATGGATATCATCATTAACAAAATTAAGATTAAAACCACATTGTTTTAAGCGAGAAATAGAAATAATGTTTCTACACAAATCCGGAGCATACAAAACATTTTCTAAAATAAGTTCCAATCCGCTTGGAAGCTTCAAAACAAAATCTCCTTGAGCTTTAACATGCACCTTTGCACCATTGCCCATATAGAGACTTGATGTTCCCGCCATATGATCACTTCTTTTGAACCCCTGCAAAGAATTGCAAATATGAGTTCCACATCCTGTGTCTAATACCCATGTATTAGAAGAAGTAATATTAAGCTCAATATATACCATATATATGTTACCTGAGGTTTGCCCTGCATCCCTCTTGTCCTTCAACTCCTTAAGATAGACCGGGCAATTTCGCTTCCAGTGACCCATTTCACCGCAACCGAAACACGGGTCTTCTTTGGGGTTTGCCTTCTCAGCTACCTTTTGCTTCTTAGCCTTGTTGATGGTTGGGGTAACCATCTTCCCCTTCCCTTTGCCTTGATAGGCGGGTCCTTTTCTCTTAGCCACCTTTGGCTTAGAGGTCTTACCTTTGGATCCACCTTGATCGATTGCTAACACGGGTAAAGCCCTTTTACCCATGCTAGTTTCCGCCGTTCTAAGCATACCGTGAAGCTCACCTATGCTTTTATCCATCCCATTCATATTGTAATTAATTACAAATTGATCAAACCTTTTTGATAGGGAGTTAAGGATAAGATCGGTGGCTAACTCATTTGATATGTTTAGGTTAAGACGGTTAGCACGATCAATAAGGCTTTTCATCTTAAGCACATAAGATGAAACCGATTGGGTATCGTCCATACGACAAGCATGTAGCGCCCGAACGGTCTCGAAACGCTCGACACGCGCTTGTTGAAGGAACATCTCCTTCAATTGCCTTATCATGTCGTATGCACTATGATGCTCGAAATCCTTTTGGAGTTCGGGAATCATAGTCCCAAGCATTAGGCATGAGACTTGAAGGGAGTCGCGGCAATACTTATCGTAAAAGGCCATTGCCTCCTCATCATCCTCATCCGGTTGATCGGGAATGGGGTCCTCAAGTACATACGCTTTATCCTCTTGTTTGAGGACAATCCGAAGATTGCGGAACCAATCCATAAAGTTGGTATGGTTGAGTTTGTCTTTCTCTAAGAGAGACCTTAATGATAGGTTGTTTAGGTTAAGTGGTGCGTTTGGTATGTTGTTGTTGTTGTTGGCGGCCATCTACAAAATTAACAAAGTTCGTTTAAGTATCGATTTTAATTTAACATTCAATACCCTTTAAATCAAATTGAACTATTAAATTCTAGAATCCAACGGTAAACCAAATTTCGGTTAGGTGACCTTTATCCCGCAATTTGATTTAGCTAGGTAGTCAATAAATGACAATTGCAATCCATTTGCAACTTCTAGAGTATGGGATCATGCAATCCTTTTGCATGGCATATTTATCCCATCAACGCCTATTTGTTCCTCATGCTTCGGTGACCCTAAGTTCATGATTCCCAAATCAAGTCGTCCTACTTGTATAGACTTGTAAATTCAGCATACAAGTGGTTAGGTGACCTTTATCCCACAAGTGTGCGAAATTTACCTTAATCATATTAGTTTACTCATAACGGTTAGGTGACCTTTATCCCATTATAAGTTCCCTAATATTTTTAAGTGTCATACAATAGGATGGCGTTTAAACTTGTTTACCATGTTTGTAAAAGGATTTTAAGTTTTCATTAATTCTAGTTTGAGAAAACTTTTATACCATACACCAACATGCATTTAGTGTATGGTACTTATGAAAAACCATTTCATGTCTTGTAATTGAGCCAATTACTTGATATAAACCATTTTATATGCGTTATTCTTTTCTTGTTCTTAACAACCATTTATCAAGGTTTTTGGTTGCTATTTTAATTTAACCATTTAAATTGCCGTTTTGTATGTACTTAGTACGTCTAATTTAACCAATTAAATTGTCGTTTTGTTTGTTGTTATCTTGTGATTAATTGTATCAACCAAACATACAATACAATAAACAAACAAACAATCACACATGCAAAACAAGTATGTTCACAATCTAGCCATTTTGGTGGACATTTGTTTAGCCGAAAACAAATGTCACCGGGTTAAGGGTAATAATACAAAGTAGGAGATTTCAAATCTCCCACTTAACCTTGCATCCATATGCTCCTTGTGTTCTTCAAGTCTTCATCATCTTGTATCTTCATTTTTACAAAATATGTATCCTAATACATTTTATCTAGAAAATGAAATTACAACCTATTCTATTTTACATACCAAATATAAAATGAATTACATAACAAATGAATGAATTATTACAAACCAATTGAATAATTATTACATGCCATTTGAATGAATAATAATACATACCAAATGAATCATAAATCAACCAAACACACATGCATGCAACACAAGGTCAAGGCTAGGATTGTGAACATTAACATGCAACCAAAATTGACCAAAATGGCAAGTTCCAAACCCCTTTTGGAACCTCCAAAATTCGGCCATCTCCTCAAACCCACCCAAACCCGAAATTTTTTGTATTCCATTTTCATGCATGTACTTGGAATGCAAATATAGTGGGTTTAAAGACAACAATTCGAAGCATATTTCAACAACTTCGGCTCTAGATACCATCGTTGGGATTTAACAAGTTACATAAGTCTTAAAACCTTTTAAGAATCATTATAATCGGAAGCGTGTAATAACCAATTCTATTTGTTATCTTTAAACCAATTAAAGTTAAATCCCTTCTTGGATCAAGTTGTGAATATTATGCTTACAAATTAACAAGAAAAGATAGAGTTATATACCTCCTTAAACTAAGTTTAAGGGCTGTCCAAAATGGTAGTAGGATGATGAACAAGAGTGTAGAACTTCAAGCTTTTGATCCTCCAACACCACCCCTAAGTTAGCTAGACTTTGTAACCTCAACACCCTTGTTAATCTAGCTTGAAACCCACTTTAATGTACTCAAAATTTCTGGACAGCAGCTCTCAAGAAATGATGATGAATGCAAGTTCCAAAAGCATGAAACCTCAAGAGATAATACCCCAAACTATGCACCAACACCCTTGCTATTAGTTAGGATTTATTTGCACTTGAAATTAGCTTGCAAAGATCAAAATATGAACCCTCTTTGGACCCTAAAGGCCTACGGCATTCAGCAGCTGCAACAACCCCTTTGTGCAGTTTTTTTTTGATCTTTTTTATGTGTATTTGAAGTGTGTTTGCATGCCTTGGTTACCATGAGTCAAGGGACAAGTTTTATGGATCAATACAAAAGCATGACCAACTAAAAACAAGAGTCTCTAGCATGTGCACTTCACTCCCAATGCCACTTCAAACTTGTTTATATAAAATAAGTTTTATAAAAGTATTAATTTTTATAAAACCCTTTTTATAAACTTCCACATATAAACATGTGCATTTTATATAAAACCAATTTATACAAAATGTAATATAACATTATTAATTATTTACCTATAAATAATTAAATTCATATTATATAAATTATTCCATAATTTATATATATATACACACATCAAGTAATATTTAAGAAAACCATTTTTCTTAAAGTTCAAGTGTCGCGTATTTGATCAATGAACCAATCGTTAAAATCAAATACGAATAAGGTGTCGGTAAGTTTGTTATTGGGTATGACCCGACTTGGATCATAACACGTTAGCCACGTTAATTTAATATGTATCTCGGGCATACGAAACACCTTCAGAATGAATGTATGAACATAGTTTAAAATTCTTGCAATTTAACTTAACAAATATTGCTTATCGTGTCGGAAACATATAAAGATTAAAGTTTAAATTTGGTTGGAAATTTCCGGGTTGTCACAGTACCTACCCGTTAAAGAAATTTCGTCCTGAAATTTGAGTGGAAAGGTCGTGAATGATAATAAGTATGTTTTCATGATGCATACGGGCTGAAAATTAGAGTTTTATCATCAGCGAATAATTTGGATAAACAATCCATTTATATGAAGAGTACGAATGAAGCTAACATAGAAGAGTGAAATGAGTAAGTGTAGATTCATCTTATCATTTGACGTAGATATGATTGATTCCCAGATTTCAAGGGATTTGAAGAAAATCTTCTTAATAAGATTTGACTCTCCGGTAATCAAGGGAATTAGGATCCGCTTTAAATGCGATCGTCCATTTTAATTGTTCTGTAGGAGATTTTCTTATAAATTCACCTCCTTCGTTTCCTTACAACTCACACCTTCTGTTGATGCATTTTATGCAAGTTCCTAGACATCTACCCGCGTCCATTGCAGGTACAACAGTTCACAGGCCACCATGATTGCTCGTTATTATCCTATCCGTGTTTGTATGTGGTTACAGGAACTGCAGGAATGAGATTTAGATGTTTAACTATGTTAGACTTAGTCAGACGTACGAGTGAAGCCTCACTCGTACAGCTGACAGGCTCATACGCACAGTTGATGCTGAGCTAAGTCACAATTACAACCTAAATGAGAAGACACGAGTGAGTGATCACCCGTACGACTGATGAAGCCAACTTGTACGTGTGATGAATGAATCGTATAGGTGAGTCAACAGCAGGGGTATATAAAGTCTTATGTTCTTCATTTTAGGTTAAGCCTCTCATTTGTTACACACACTTAGATCTAGTGAGCTCCTCCGATTCTCTCTCAGTCCAAATCACCCAGGTGGTGAATAATAGCTCTAGGTGTTGATCTAATCACACTTGATTTAGTTGTGGTTTGACTAAATTAATCAAAAAAAACTTAACCTATTCACTAGAGGGTTTGATTCACTTATTCCGCCATTGTGTGAGTTAAATCTGTTGATTTCTAAGTTCCTAGTCATGTTTCATCACCTTCTATTCTTTCCCCCTCAACTCATATTTTAAAGTATTCATCAATATGCTCCATCCAGTTCTGATTCTCGATATACTTCTAACTTTCATATCGGTCATTCTTCTTTTTCATCTACCGCCGGAAGAATCTATTTACTTCTACTATACTCTTGGGTTTATAGTGTTTCTAGTTCTCCCGTGTCTTTATATTGCTATATGCATCAATATATATGGTTTATAATTTGTGGTTTGTCGTTGGGATTTATATGTTCCCTTATATTTCAAAGTATCTGCTTCTGTCTTCTATAATCATTATCATTCACAGTTAATGCTCTCTTTTATTTGCTGCAATTTATACCCCAATTTCTATTTCGGAGTTTTGTCCTTTCGTTTCTTCTTCTTGCGATTAAGCACCGCTTGTAATGGTCCAAAATTCACAGATATGAATTTCGGAATGAATATTGTTAATGTTCTAGGAAGGAAATTGTGATGGCACGATCTTAACTTGTCAAATTACTAGAATACCTTGGAAAAGGCCGAATCATCAAGAAATATTTTCTTGATATTTTAGAGGTTAAATAGAATACAAGAGTCGTATAACATGGCACATGATGATGTTATGATCTGTGAATCATCACGTTCCATTTAGAAACTCAGCATGACTTACTGTAATATAATCACATTGATCAAGTGTCATTATATTATACTAATTCATGCTTCAGTTCCCAACATTACTTCAAAATATTCCTATTTTAAACTTGAATGTTTCAGAATTTTAAAACTAAAATAGTTTCTTTTATGATGTAATACAAATAGCGCGAAGAGGTAAATGATTTCAAATAAGAAAAATTAAGAAAATATCTTCAGAAATATGGAGGATATTTATAGTGAAAGATATGATGATATTTTAGAATTTCTAATATCAGAGGATGATGAAGAATATTGTCCGCAGGGGTTTAGAGTCAGGAGCAAGGTATTCGTTAATGACTTCAGCAGATACTGAATCATTTGGATCGTTTGAAGTCAGGTTCAGTCTTTGTAATTTGTCCACAGCCTCCTTCCTACTTTGCTCAATCCATTTTCCAGTTCCAAAACTTCTCTTTTTCTTCGCTTTGCCAACACACTTCATCATTATCATCCAGCTTTTACCGTTTAAAGTCATTTATAGTTTTTGCTGCTTCATCAGCATTTTTTTTTCCATTTTCGGAGAACCAATTCATAGTTCGGAGTGTTTTTCAGAAACTTCACATTCAAATTAAGTCCAGAAGATAGACGTTATATATACACATATAACTGTTGGCGTAGACATCCTGCGAGATTTTAAAATACTGATTGCTAATTCCCAATGATTCGTATGGCAATTCTCATTACAAGATGCGAATGAGTAAATGATGGGGTTTCAATGAATAATTATAATGACTTTTTGGAGAGGCTAAAGTCAAAGGGTAATGAAGTTGTTGGTACATCTGCTAATAATGTGGTGGAATGTAAAAGGTTCCCTGGTAACGAAGGTGTATATCTCAAGGTTATAATAAGGTTAGTCTGACTGAAAAGTTGAAGTTGACTTGCTGGAGCTGTGACAAAACTGGCTACTTTGAATAGGAGTCGCAAAGTTATTTTTGCTAATAAATGCCAAAGAATCTGACGCGGATACGTTGTTTAAACTTTTACTTTGGTTTCAAGAGTTTTTCGGGTACATAACTGTGGGTAACATGTGGTTGGATCATCATCTCGATTGCTCATCATTCGAAGTGTCTTCAGAAATTTTCGAAGGGTTTGAACACAGATTGTAATCGTTAACATACATTTGATGTTCTAACACAGTTTTGAAGTCAAAATATAGCTTGTGAAAGATGTAAAGATCTAAGAGTGATGATTTTAGTCATATCTCAAGTTGAATTTTGAGATTTCAAAATCAGAATATGTAATTAAATTTTAAATGAGTATGGTTGTTTTGATTTCTATAAAAGAATGTATATTGTTGTGAAAGTAGGGAGTATAATGGATGATTTGCTGAATCAGATTCGAAGAATGTAACATATTAATTGTGAATTTATATATCTCTCGGGTATTACCTACCCGTTAAAAAAATTTTCACAATTAATATTTTGTACAAAAGAATTTTATTACAGTCTTTATGAAAATATGTATATGTATATTTTCTTCAGATGTAACATAGATTTAATGAGTTAATGTTAAATTAAACTCATTTGATTTACGGTTGAAACTAGAATTGAATAATCCCTAAAGGCTTTAAAAAGTACATAACTTTTACGCAGTATTTCTTTAATGACATTGAAATTATGAATCAATACTTCGTTATTTGTTGATGTATGATGTTCGGTTCGTGGAATTCTTGTGAATTTCGCAAAGTACGAATGATGTTATCTGAAAAGTTTCGGGTACATCGATGATGAAAGTGTAAAATCAAATATATACTTGATTTATTATGAATTGGAATTTGTTGAATTGCGACAGAGATTGTAGTTAACGCTGGTTAAGTTACGGCCGAAGGACGTACATTATTGCATATTTGTAATATGAATTAACCGAGTAGTTAAGATTCACACACAATAGCTTAGCACGGAAAGATTTATTTCAAAATATATATATATATATATATATATATATATATATATATATATATATATATATATATATATATATATATATATATATATATATATATATATATATATATAATATACATATAATTTCTTCAGAGGGAATGAGTTAATTCTTCATAACTCGTTGATACAATATACACGTTATTGATTCGTAATGATGTCCACAGTGATTCTTGAACTGACGGAGTTTGTGATGTTATCGGTGTTGTTGATTCGGATGTTGACTGTACTGACGATGCTGGTAACACTGACGGTACTATTGATGCTGTTGGTAAAGCAAGTTTAGCTTGTTAATCACACACCATTTTTGTATGGGTTTCTACTCTTCCTTCTATCATTTTGGTTCGCTTAACTGATTTATGGTTAGGGCAAGATAAGATAATCTCTAAGACTTTAGAGATTACATAATCACCGCGGAATGTTTCTCCAATGAAGTTATGAATTAATACTTCGTCAGTTATTGTTGTTGGTACTCCTTGGTATCTATGGTGCGTATGACGTTGATGCTCGTGGGACAGATTGCGAAGTTGAGGTTTACGACGCGGTTGTGGTTGGAGGTGGTAATGGTACTGTTGGCGTTGATGATAGTGGTACTGGTTATGCTGCTGATGCTGCTGCTGGAGTTTGTAATCTCTGCACCATATTCTCCAAAGCCACTACCCGAGCGCGAAGCTCGTTGACTTCTTCTATTACACCGGGGTGATTGTCGGTTCGGACGAGCGGATAAATAAAATCTAAAATTTGATGTAATATATAATCGTGACGAGATACTCTGGAAATGAGCGAGAAAATGGTGTTTCGGACAGGTTCGCCGGTAAGTGCTTCAGGTTCTTCGTCAAGAGGGCAATGTGGTGGATGGAAGGGATCACCTTCTTCTTGTCTCCAATGATTGAGGAGGATAGGAACCCATCCCCAATTCATCCAGAATAGGTGATGACTGATTGGTTGATCTATTCCGGTCACACTGCTTTCGGAGCTTGAATGAGATTCCATTTCGGAATCTGAGTGACTTGAACTGATGACGAATTCCATTTCGTACGATTGGATAAAGGATTTTTTTTCCGTAGATTACGGAGGAATTTGCGGGATATGTCAGGCAAAGTTTAAAGTAACAGATACGATAAGATATGATTTAGCAGATATGCTAAGATATGAATTTTTGTCTATACACTATTCATGCAATCAATGCAGCAAGACGTGTCTTAGACTAAAAATGATAAGCAGGTAATTTCCTGAGGATGATAAGTAGTTAATTTTTGACACAAAATGATAAGCAAAACTTTTGACATGCAGACACGGTCGAAGTCCAGACTCACTAATGCATCATATCGACTTATCAGTTAGACACATTAATGCAGACCTGGTTCGCTAAGACCACCGCTCTGATACTAACTGAAATGACCCGTTCATATACATTATAAACGATTCACAATAGTTGATTACATTGCGAGGTATTTGACCTCTATATGATACATTTTACAAACATTGCATTCGTTTTTAAAAGATAAAATTTCTTTACATCGAAAATTGACAGGCATGCATACCATTTCATAATATCCACTATCCAACTATAAATTGATTTAATAATAATCTTTGATGAACTCAATGACTCGAATGCAACGTTCTTCGAAATATGCTATGAAAGACTCCAAGTAATATCTTTAAAATGAGCAAATGCACAGCGGAAGATTTCTTTAACACCTGAGAATAAACATGCTTTAAAGTGTCAACCAAAAGGTTGGTGAGCTCATTAGTTTATCATAATCATTTATTTCCATCATTTTAATAGACCACAAGAATTTCATTTCCAGTTCTCATAAATATACGTCCCATGCATAGAGACAAAAATAATCATTCATATGGTGAACACCTGGTAACCGACATTAACTAGATACATATAAGAATATCCCCTATCATTCCGGGATCCTCCTTCGGACATGATATAAATTTCGAAGTACTAAAGCATCCGGTACTTTGGATGGGGTTTGTTAGACCCAATAGATCTATCTTTAGGATTCGCGTCAATTAGGGTGTCTGTTCCCTAATTCTTAGATTACCAGACTTTAATAAAAAGGGGCATATTCAATTTCGATAATTCAACCATAGAATGTAGTTTCAATTACTTGTGTCTATTTTGTCAAACATTTATAAAAGCGCATGTATTCTCAGTCCCAAAAATATAAAGGGTAAAAAGGCAAATGAAACTCACCATACTGTATTTCGTAGTAAAAATACATATAACGTCATTGAACAAGTGCAAGGTTGGCCTCGGATTCACGAACCTAAATTAATTATATATAATTATGTGTTGGTCAATATTTGTCTAACAAATTAGGCCAAGTCATAGTGTACCACAATCCTAATGCTCGAGACTAATATGCAAAAGTCAACAAAAGTAAATTTGACTCAAAATAATTTCCAAAAATCTATACATGATTAATATATAGTTTAAATATCGTCGTTTTATATTTTTAAAAGATTTGTTAGAGTAAATAATATAATCTATTTATTAATAAATAAAATTTTATATTAAATTTATATAATATAATATACTTTTATATATATTAAGTAATAAAATTTATAAGGTTCATTTAATATCATAAAGATAATATGATAGGTATTATTAAAGTAAGTTATTACACGTAGTAAAATATGTTTGTATCACATATTTATTTGATAAAATAATATCTATAATGATAGTAAGTAAAAGTTTTATTATTTTGTAATAATAATTATTATTATAAAAATATCAATATTTATAATTACTAAGATGACATTATGATAAAACGATAATTCTAATTATGATAATTTTAATATTTACCATAATTTTTAATATTATCTTTAAAATAATAATTCTATTTAAAATAATAATAATAATGATATTTTATAGTAACAATGACATTTCTATTAAAATGATAATTTTTGTTAAAATGATAGTTTTAATACTAACGATATTTTTAATAATAATAGTAATGATAAAAATAATAAGAACGATAATTTTATCTAAATCAATATCTTATAATATTTTAATTTCATCATGATACTCTTACTTATTATTTCCTAATCGTTTCGTTTAATAGCTTTTAATCGTCTTTTATATCGTGTTCATAATAATGATAATAATAGTAATCAAAATAATTAGGTGTTACAAATATTTGTTTTAATTACACTAATATTAATAATGATAGTTACTATAACATTTTTAACGATAATACTAATAATTATCTTAATGATAATATAGTAATAATAATAATAACAATGACAATATCCATTTTTAAATAATGATATATATATTAATAATGATAATAATAATAATAATAATAATAATAATAATAATAATAATAATAATAATAATAATAATAATAATAATTGGATAATAATAATAATAATAATTGGATAATAATAATAATAATACTAATTATAACTTTAACGATAATAACGATAGTAATAATAATAAAAAATAACAATTTTTAATGATAAATCCCTTTTATTGATAAAGATAATAATAATGATAATAATAAGATAAAACTAGAACGACGATAAAAACGACGATAATAATAATCATTTTTAATAAAAGTATAGAAAATTCAATTGATTATAACTTCTAATCCGTTCATCGAAACCATTCGATATCTAAAGGAAAAGTCCTTAATTTTTCGCTAGCTTTCCAAGGACATGCATATCTTATACCTTATCTCAACCGCAAGTGTAACTAATTCAATATTCAACCTAACCTGTCTAAGGGCAATATCAAAAGTACAAGCATGCATAATCCTAAATTCTCGAGCACTAGTCAGGGATACACTATTAGTATGTAAAAGTTAAATTATGAGTACTCACGTATCAATATTGAGATTCAATATTGCAGGAAAGGTACGTAAACGCAACGGAAATGATAAACACTATATTGACCTCACGAGCATACCCATGAACCATACTCAATCACCTCTATAGCTATAACCCATAATTTCCTTAATCCTATCCTACTCGAAAAACAATTTCGAAATCACTCGGACAGCACTCCGTCGTAATATTTTATGTATACTAATAATATCTTGAAATAATACGGAGTAAATATATATATGTAAATCGATTGAGAGAGTTTAGAGAAAAATATTTTCAAGTTTCTATGAAATAATAAAACCTATTGAATTCTATTTATAATAGGATTTTGAATTATTAAAGTGAATTATTAAAGTGAATTATTAAAGTATGAATTATTAAAGTGAATTATTAAAGTATGAATTATTAAAGTGAATTATTAAAGTATGAATTATTAAAGTGAATTATTAAAGTATGAATTATTAAAGTGAATTATTAAAGTTAAAGTAAAGTAAAAATAAAGTAAAGGTAAAGTTTAAGTATAGTAAAAGTATAAAACTATGTACGTATAATACGCGTATAAATATATATAATATTAATTTAAATCGTTATATATATTTAATAAAATAAAATATAAATATCTTTATCTTTATCATACTAGTTAAGTAATGAGTTGTCAAAAGTGGTTCTAGATATTTATAAAAGTTATATACGTTTTAATAATAAAGTTCTTTTTTTTGAAACTAAATAGATCAATCGAGTCTTTATGAGATTCAATCTTCCATTATCCTTTGTCTAGTTCTCAATGATTGACAATTTGTTCTTATTTATAAATCACTTTACCATTTTCCGAATATTATTAAAATGGAAAGATTTCTCAAATTAACGTGGGCCTTTCAACAGAGACTTGTAATCATAATTCAATATATCTGATAATTCAATCATTTGATCTTATCTTCTAATTCCATTGATAAATGTTTTGAAACAGATACAATCATATAAAGTATTTAATCTAATATTTTGTTTACGTTTCAAGTTATAATATATATACACATATACATATATAATCATATTCATTTAATGGTTCGTGAATCGTTGGAACATGGTCGAGGTTGAATGAATGTATGAACATAGTTTAAAATTCTTGCAATTTAACTTAACAAATATTGCTTATCGTGTCGGAAACATATAAAGATTAAAGTTTAATTTTGGTTGGAAATTTCCGGGTTGTCACAGCTTGAACAAGCTGTATACAAAAAAAGAACACAAGAAGGATCACTTTTGGTAGGAATTTATGTTGATGATTTAATTGTAACGGGTAATAACCCGGAGAAAATTAAACAATTCAAAACGCAAATGGAAGATAAATTCGAGATGAGTGATCTGGGCTTACTTTCTTATTATCTCGGACTCGAAGTAATACAAGGCATAGATGGAATAAAAATTCATCAATCAAGATATGCTAAAAGAATCCTAGAGGAAGCAGGAATGTGGGAGTGCAATTCTACCAAATATCCAATGGGACCAGGTCTGAAGTTGATGAAAGATGATGGCAGCACATGTGTTGATGCAACTGAATACCGAAAAAGAATTGGATGCCTTCGGTATTTAACTCATACACGGCCGGATCTTGCATACTCGGTGGGATATGCAAGTAGGTATATGCAAACTCCTAAAATTACTCATCTTCAAGCTGTTAAGCAAATTCTCAGGTACTTGAAAGGTACAGTAGACCTGGGTATTCACTATCGAAGGAATGGTAGCAATAACCTACTTGGATTTAGCGACAGCAGCTTCTCGGTGGACCCAGATGTTGGAAAGAGTACTACTGGATTAGTGTTCTACTTTGATGATGGACCAATTGCTTGGAATTCACAAAAACAACAAACGGTGGCCTTATCGTCCTGCGAAGCAGAATTTATGGCTGCTACTGCAGCAGCTTCTCAAGCAATATGGTTAAGGGGACTCTTAGCTGAAATAACTGGAAGACAAAAAGAACAAGTTGTGATCAAAGTTGATAATAAGTCAGCAATATCATTGATGAAAAATCCGGTATTTCATGGAAGAAGTAAGCGTATCGACACACGGTATCATTTCATACGAGAGTGTGTTGAAAACGAGAAGATTAAAGTTGAACACATCAGTAAAGATCAACAACGGGCTGATATTCTTACAAAAGCATTGCCGAAGTTAAAGTTTGCTGAAATGAGAGAGATTCTTGGGGTTCAAAGGATTGAAGACTCAAAGAAATAAATGATGACTCAAGGTCAAGATTGGGGGGGGGGGGGGTGATTGTTGGACCAATCTTGACATAAATTAATAGTTAGAGATTTATTTTGTGAAATTATATCTCAAATGGATTTGAGGAGGTGGAACGTGTGAACGGATAACAAGTGGGCTAGCCGTCATAGTTTTCAATTTTGCTTCTTCCTTGATTATTCTAATAGATTCTAGACTTGACTATTCTAATTTATTCTAGACTTGGTTATCTTAGATTATTCTAGACTAGACTTGATTAACTTAATGGAAAACGTTAATCAACTATAAATAGGGATGTAATAATAAGATTGTAATAAGAGTTTTTCTATAATTGGAGAAGGATTTCCAATAAGTTCTTGTTCTTAAATTTTACTATTCCGTCTTATAATCTGGTACCAAATTTCTTCATTGATATATTCTGATAATTGCGGCAGTTATATCAACAGTCATACCGTAATCTCTAGCTTTACTCGTAGGAATTGGCATGTTTCGTGGAATCACAATATCAAATATTTTTCCCTTTGTATCTATACCAAATGATAAAGGAGTTACATCCGATAACACCACATTTTGAACACTTCTGTTACCCACACCGCTTAACTTTGCAGCCATAAAGGCTGCACCATACGCAACAGCTTCATCAGGATTCAGAGTTTTGCATAGCTGCTTACCATCAAAAAAGTCCTGCAACATTTGTTGGACTTTCGGTATCCTAGTTGACCCGCCAACCAGAATTATCTCATCTACACACGACTTCTTCATATTTGCATCGTTTAAACAACTCTCAACAGTATTGATACATTTATTAAAGAAACTATTATTCAGCTCTTCAAATTTCGCTCTAGTAAATCTCATAGAAAAATCAATCCCCTCATGTAAGCATTCCAAATCTATTGATGTTCGAGTAGTAGACGAAAGAATCCTTTTTGCTTTCTCACAAGCGAATCTCAACCACCCCAATGCTTTTTTGTTCCCAGTTAAATCCATTTTCGATTTCCGTTTAAATTCTTTAATACAATGTTCCACCATTAGGTTATCGAAATCCTCACCTCCTAGATGAGTATCACCTGCAACACCTTTCACCTCAAAAATATCACCTTTTTCAACGGTCATTACGGAAACATCAAAAGTACCACCACCCAAATCGAACACGAGCACATTTATCTTCCCGCAAATAGAAGACTTATTATTTAGACCATATGCAATTGCAGCTACTGTAGGCTCGTTGATCATTCGAACAATGTTTAATCCGGCAATCGTGCCTGCATCTTTTGTAGCCTGACGTTGTGAATCATTAAAATAAGCTGGGACAGTTATGACAGCATTTTTAACATTAGACCAAGATAAGTCTCAGCACATTCTTTCATCTTTGCAAGAATCATTGACGAGATTTCTTCAGCCGAAAATTCCTTCTTTTGACCTTTGTATGAGACAACAATTGTTGGTGTGTCGCCTAACCCTCCCGTAACCTTAAAAGGCCACAACTTTATGTCTTCCTGCACCTGGGGATCACTGAAACTCCTTCCAATCAACCTTTTTGCATCTGAAAAGGTAACAATTTATTAAAAAATTAGGCAACTTAACGATTTATATTTTCGTTATATGAAGTTTGAACACGAAACATCAAGTATATCACAACTAAATATCTTATGGAAGCTACACTTTTGCTGATACTTATCTTACTGTGTTACGGTGATCTTTAGCTCTAAATTAACAATTTTTAACATGGTTGTAAATGATCCTAACAAACACCCATTGGGAATTTTTTTTTTTTTAACCGATCCAATTTAGGATTATTAGAAAAAATTTGGAAGAAAAATTTAAGTTGACTCATTAAAATTCTAAAGTAACATAAAGGAACATGAACACAACTTAACCAATAAATTTAAAAATATATCAGTTCACTCATAAACGGAAGCAAGGTTTGAATCAAAGATCTTTATTTAAAATATTTACCAACTCTGCTCTTTTTTATTAAATTAAATAACTTATAATCTTGTTCATGTAATCATGTTTATTAATGAATAGTAACATAACAAAATTCCATGGTTTACAAGTTAATTTTGTTAATTATTTCAGGAAAGTTTCTGTTTATGTAACCTACAGTATGTTTTATGATTAATCAAATTAAATATCATATACATACATATAAGCTAAAATTTAATTAATTAAATAGATTTTGAGATGGAATAGTGATTACCAAATATGGTGTTAGCAGAGTTGATAAGAGATTGATTTTTGGCGCCATCACCAACCAAACGTTGAGAATCAGTGAAAGCAACACAAGACGGTGTCGTTCTGTTTCCTTGTTCATTAGGTATGATCTCAATGCGATCATCTTTCCATGCACCAACACATGAATATGTTGTTCCGAGATCAATCCCAATCGCCAAAACGTCGCCGTTTCCACTTCCTCCTGCCATTAATTACGTTCACTTTCGATAATTCGTACTGGTTGACTATTATACATTTATATATAGAGGTGGAATTTTATACTCCGTATACCATAAGGATTCTTCTCCGTATGATAAACGACTTAGATATATAATTATTCTTTCCTTCACTAAGATAACGGAGCATCTTTGTTATGGAGTAATAATTTTGGGACTTCCTTTTATTAGACTAGAGTTTATTAAACATGCCATAATATTACACCCGAGTATTGATACAACTTTATTATATTTATTTACTAGCTTAAGACCGCGTCTTTTCGTCAATAAAATTTTCAAATATAATAATTTGTGTATTAGCTCATTTAAAAATTCGATACAAATAATGTAATTGAACAAAATATGAGATATAAATTAAGTAAAATACTAACATTAAATTTAAGTAAAGTTCAACCGAGTAAAAGAATATAATTTGTAACACCAAGTTGAATATTCAGGTGTACTATTATTTTATAATAGTAGACTATGAATTTGTAGCTAAGTATGTCTATGACGACTTTTCCATAGGTTATTCAATGCAACAAAGCGTTTGAATTGGTAATTTAGTGTCAACACGTACTGAAGCAACTTGATTTTCTTTTCAGTATCCTTCACATGTCTGTTAAACTCTTTTGAAGCAGTTTATCAGCCTACGTAACCACCATAACAAAATTTAGTATTTGACTCTTTCATTGCAATCGATCATATTATCTAGTTAAACTTGACATGTGCCCTGAAAAGTTTGTCATAGCACACTCATCATCTTTATTGACAAAATCTTATCCGGATAATGAAGTAGATAAAAGAAATTGAAAATTTACCTTATACAGAATAATTTTTCAAAGACAATATGCTCTAAAGTCTTCACAAGGAAAATTTGGATAAAAGATGAGAGGTTCGATTATTACCCAAAAAATATGGATAACCTTGACAATGGTAGTCTAGGTTTAAATATGGATCATAAATTTCGCCCTTACCATTAATAAAAAGGATGTCCTACAACTACCTCACCATTGCGCAAATTTTACCAAATACAATCCCATCTCACCTCCAAAATGAAAGAAAAGCACAAAAGTCTTCACAAGGAAAAAAATGAGTCATTTTGACCCACTTAAATCAACTTTAAAAAATGTGTGGTATCATCGTTGATCCATGCATTAATATAATAGGTAAAATTCGTCAAATACTAAATACATTAAAAGTAAACGGGTCAAATGAGTCGAAGGATTCAAGAAGTATCGTTTATGATATATAACCTCTCTAATCATTTTATTCACAAAATTTGTACTGCTAAAGAGATAATTTATTCTTGGCAATCATATTTTCTACATACAAGCTAGTTAATGTTATATAATTAAAAGAAGGTTGTTACGGGTCAACTCCAGTTGACCCGTTCCAAAAATAACCCATTCAAACCTGAATTTGAGTTGACCTATTACATGACCCCGCCCATTTTTCACCCCAACCGGATCTACCACAGTAATATAAGTTTGTGACAACGTACCTCACAATAATCTCGGAGAAGTATCCACCACCAACACAACCAAGAAAGTTCCAAATACTAATCATTGAAACAAAAATACGTGGATTTTCATAACCGAGTGATTGACACATTTGACCAAGGTTATCGATTATGGTCAAATCCGTTCCAGAAATCAAGACCGAAGACCAAAACATGAGCAATAAATCGGCTTACTTGGTGGTTAGCAAATGAATTCTAACAACAAAAAATGTTAAATTATCAAGCTTATTTTCTCTATTTCTCATGTCTAACTTAATGTGTTTCTGTTGGTTATGTAAGGTTTGGTGGTGCTGTTTTTCCTATGCTTGAGGGCTCTTTTGCTCATGTGCTAAAGTTTAAGGGGGCTGTTTGATCATGTGCTAAAAGTTTAAGGGGGCTGCTGTTCGTTTGCCTTTTATGGAGGGGGACTTTCTGCATTTTCGAGACTTTATTTATATGGCTGTATGTGTAGGGTTACAAAATGACACACACATTCAGCAATTACAGTCGCCGGTCATCTTCACCTACTCAATCCCTAAAATCCAAATCTCTTTTATCAATTGTTTGAACCTGCTATTAGTATTGTTCTTTTACGATTGTAATCTTGGTTCTTAATTTTGGCACACATATTTGTTTCTGCTGGTACTCCGATTGTATGTTGATGTTTTCATGGTGACTGATTTTGATTCATAAGTTTGAGTTGCTGTTGCTTTATCCGTTCTTTTCATGGTATCAGAGCTTAGGCTCGTGATCTGCTACTGGTGAATCGACTGTTTGAAAGAAACCCTAATTTTAAAATTAGGGTTAGGGCTCGATTGGTTATTGATCCGATTTTCTGCACCAGTTTGTTGATTGGTTATTAATCGTGCTCTGCTGCTAATCGTCTTCCGCTGATCTGTGTTACTGTGATAGAGTATTATTGCTCTATAGGGGAGTACACTTCCTTTTCCTCTTTTTTTTTTTTATCTGTATCACCCCTTATTGACCGAATCCCAGTGCCCAACTCTTGATCTACGTTCTTGAAACGTGTGAATACCTGATCAAGCACTTGGTTGATTCGTGACCTCTCTTGCTTATTATCTGTTTTGTCTCTTTATCCTTACAGGTATTCTTGGTCTGTTATTTTGGGATTTTGTTTGTGTGTTATGTGTTAATTTTCTTATTGTGTGTGGTTCTGTTCTACTGTCTTTTTTTGTGTTTTGTTTGCTCTTGCTGCCCTCATGGGGGATACTGAAGCTTCTGCTGTTACTTTGATTACCAAACTGGACTTTGGGGATCCACTTTACCTTCACCCTAGTGACACCTCCACTACACCTTTAATCTCTTTAAAACTTAAAGGGACTGAAAACTATAAAATATGGAGTAGATCTGTGTTACTTGCTCTTGAAACTAAAAACAAAGTTGGCTTTATTGATGGCACTTGCATTAAAAATACCACTGATGAAGTTTTGTCTAAACAATGGGATAGGTGCAACTCTGTTGTCCTGTCCTGGTTACTTGGGTCAATAGCTGATGAACTTTACTCTGGTCTCATTTTTTCAAAGAATGCTTCAACTATCTGGACCGAACTAAAGGAAACATATGACAAGGTTGATGGGTCTGTTATTTTTAATGTTCACCATAAAATCAACTCTTTAAAACAAAATGGATCCTCTTTGTCTGAATATTATCATAGTTTGAATGCCTTGTGGAAACAATATGAAACCTTAGTTGTCATACCCACCTGTAACTGTGTTGCTGCAACTCACATTGCTGATCACAACAAGACCCTCAAACTTATGCAATTCCTCATGAGATTGGATGATTGCTATATGTCTGTTAGGAGTAACCTCCTTTTAAGAGACCCTCTTCCTGATGTCAAGACTGCTTATGCTGTGGTATCAAGGGAAGAATCCCACAGGGGTTTCTCCAACAAAGATATCACAACTAAACCCCAAACTTCTGCTTTCATTGCCCAAACCTCTAATAACAGATTTCAAAATAATAATGGTAATAATAATAGAGGTCCTAACACCAGTCTTAAGTGCAAAAAGTGTAGCAAGGTAGGTCATACAATTGAAAGATGTTATGAAATTATTGGATACCCACCTGGATACAAAAGAAATGGACCTAGTTCTGGCAGTTGGAGACCCACTGCCCCTAGACCTTCTGCCAATAACAGTGTTTCCAACCCTCCTGATGAGGGTAACTCTCCTGGCATACCCATGTCCTTCTCAAATGAACAAATGCTCAAGCTTCTCAGTCTTATCAATGATAAGCCTGCTGCCACATCCAGTCATGCTAATGCTTCAGGTATCCTATTCAATAATAGCAAAAAATTTAATTCCAACTTTGATAAATTTTTCAACTTTAATTGCTCTCAAAACAAAGTTATATATCCTAGTTGGATCATTGACTCTGGTGCAAACCAGCACATGACCATGTCTGAAAAACTTCTTTGTGATGTCATTGATGTGTCAAAACTTAATCTTTCTGTTGGTCACCCAAATGGAACTAAGGCCAAAATCAAGTGGGTTGGGAATTTAAAGTTGACAAATGATTTGACTCTGTTTGATGTTCTTGTGGTTCCTGAATACTGTGTCAGTCTCTTATCTGTGCACAAACTTTCAAAAGATAGCAATCTAATGGTTAGCTTTAATGACTCTAAATGTTATATTCAGGACTTGAAAAAGGGGACTATAAAGGGGACTGGTAGCCAACATGATGGCCTGTACTTGTTTGATTCTGTTCCTTATGTGAGTAATTGTTATGTGTCTTCTAAACTTTGGCATTCTAGACTTGGACACCCATCCAATCAGGTTCTAAATGTTTTAAAACAAAAATTAAACTTAAAAGATACTCTTGAAAATGAACCTTGTGATATTTGTCATCAGGCAAAACAAACAAGGGACCCTTTCCCTTTGAGTAATCATAAATCTAACTCTCTTGGTGACTTAATTCACCTTGATTTATGGGGTCCCTTTAGAATCCAAAGTAGAGAGGGCTTTAAGTATTTCTTGACTATTGTTGATGACTATTCCAGAGCTGTGTGGCTATATATGCTAAAATCTAAAGATGAAGTTTATGATAATGTTAATATCTTTGTAAATCTCATTGAAAATCAATTTTCTGCTAAAATCAAAATCTTTAGAAGTGATAATGGAACTGAGTTCTTGAACTCTAAATTTCACAATCTTGTGTCAAACAAAGGAATTATTCATCAAACTACATGTGCCTACACACCACAACAGAATGGAATAGTTGAAAGGAAACACAGGCACCTGCTAAATGTAGCTAGGGCCCTTATGTTTCAAGGGGGTTTGCCCCTAAATATGTGGAGTGAATGTGTTCTAACTGCTTGCTATTTGATCAATAGGACTCCCACTGCTGTGCTTTCTGGAAAGACCCCCTATGAAATTATTTTTAAAAGTGAACCCAATCTCTCCCATTTAAAGTGTTTTGGATGTTTATGTTTTGCTGCTGTTTTAAATCCTTCTGACAAATTTCAAAGTAGGTCCTTAAAATGTGTTCTCATTGGTTTTTCAAATGAAAAAAAAGGTTATAAACTTTATGATATTGAGTCAAAAAATATTTTGTTTTCTAGGGATGTCAAGTTTTATGAAACTGTGTTTCCTTTAAAATCAAAAGAGTCTACAACTGATGCAAATGCTTTAAACCACAAAAACTTTTTTAATAGTGAAAACTTTACCTTTTTTGAAACTGACACTGAAAGTCCCAATGATGAAGGGAGAGATGTAAGTGATAATGATGGCAGTAGTGATAATGATCATTGTGCTAGTCATTGTAACAATGACCATGAACCTGATTGTAGTCCTACAGCAACTTTAAATGATCACTCTACTTCTCCTGAGAGCAATACTGATAACAATAATGATGGGTCACAACAACCTGAGGTTCATAATGAACCTGAAGTCCTAAGGAGATCTTCCAGAAACACTGCAATGCCTAGGAAATTTGATGACTATGTGATAGAGGGTAAAGTTAAGTATGGGATAGAAAAGGTTGTTAACTATTCTTTGCTAAGTTCTGATAATTTGTGCTTTGTGTCCAATCTGAATAAATCTATTGAACCTAAATCTTATGAGGAAGCCTGCCTTGATCCCAATTGGGTTGAGGCTATGAACCTAGAAATGGAAGCTCTCATTAGAAACAACACATGGGTTATCACTGACCTTCCTGATGATAGGACTCCTGTTGGGAATAAATGGATCTATAAAATTAAATATAAGTCAAATGGAGAGATTGAGAGGTACAAGGCCAGACTTGTAGCTAAAGGCTACAGTCAAAAGGAGGGCATAGACTATGATGAGACCTTCTCTCCTGTGGTAAAACATGTTACTGTCAGATGTTTTATTACCATTGCTGTTCAAAATGGGTGGCCCTTATATCAACTTGATGTTAACAATGCTTTTCTCTATGGTGACCTTCATGAGGATGTTTACATGACCTTGCCTAAAGGATACTATAGTGACTCTGATAAAACCAAAGTGTGCAAACTGTCCAAATCTTTATATGGGCTTAAACAAGCACCAAGGCAATGGAATGAGAAGTTGAACTCTGCCTTGGTTGAAAATGGTTTTACTCAAAGTGAATCTAACTACTCTTTGTATGTGAAGAATAATGATAATGTGTTTATTGCCCTGCTTGTTTATGTGGATGATATTGTGATCACTGGGAACAACCCTGATGAAATTGACCAAGTCAAAAAAAATTTAAAATCCAAATTTATGATTAAGGACTTGGGAAAACTGAAATATTTCCTTGGTATTGAAATTCTGGAAAATAATGATGTTATATGCATGTCTCAAAGAAAGTATTGCCTTGATCTTCTAAATGACTATGGGTTGCTTGGGTGTAAACCTGTGTCAACCCCCATTGAACAAAACTTATGTGTGGCATGTGAACCTAGTGACAAGGATAAACCCATTACCAATCTCACTGAGTATCAAAAGCTTGTTGGGAGATTAATCTACTTATCTCTCACTAGGCCTGATATTTCCTTTGCTGTCCAGGTGCTCAGTCAATACATGCATGCCCCTCTGCAATCTCACTTTGACCTTGCCATTAGGGTTCTAAGGTACCTAAAGGGTGCTCCTGGCAAGGGTATTCAAATGATGAAAGGCAAGGGGTACTCCCTGCATGCCTACTGTGACTCTGACTGGGCAAAGTGCAAGCTTAATAGGAAATCTGTTACTGGATACCTTGTGTTCTTTTGTGGGTCACTTGTCTCTTGGAAAAGCAAAAAACAAGCTACCATCTCCAGGTCCTCAGCTGAAGCTGAATATAGGGCCATAGGGTCCACTGCTTGTGAAATTGTGTGGTTAAAAAACCTTCTACTTGACTTTAATATTAAAGTCAATCTTCCCATTACCCTGTTCTGTGACAATAGCTCTGCAATTCAAATTGCAGCCAACCCTGTCTTTCATGATAGAACCAAACACTTTGACATTGACCTACATTTTATAAGACATAAAGTTACTTCTGGTTTAATCAGAACCGAAAAAATTGAGTCTGCAAATCAACTTGCAGACATTCTAACTAAAGGGTTGGGTACTGCTCAGCATAATCTCCTTTCAAAAGGGTTGGGACTTGTTGACATGTTCCAAAATAAGCTTGAGGGGGGATGTTAAATTATCAAGCTTATTTTCTCTATTTCTCATGTCTAACTTAATGTGTTTCTGTTGGTTATGTAAGGTTTGATGGTGCTGTTTTTCCTATGCTTGAGGGCTCTTTTGCTCATGTGCTAAAGTTTAAGGGGGCTGTTTGCTCATGTGCTAAAATTTTAAGGGGGCTGCTGTTCGTTTGCCTTTTATGGAAAGGGACTTTCTGCATTTTCGAGACTTTATTTATATGGCTGTATGTGTAGGGTTACAAAATGACACACACATTCAGCAATTACAGTCGCTGGTCATCTTCACCTACTCAATCCCTAAAATCCAAATCTCTTTTATCAATTGTTTGAACCTGCTATTAGTATTGTTCTTTTACGATTGTAATCTTGGTTCTTAATTTTGGCACACATATTTGTTTCTGCTGGTACTCCGATTGTATGTTGATGTTTTCATGGTGACTGATTTTGATTCATAAGTTTGAGTTGCTGTTGCTTTATCCGTTCTTTTCAAAAAACACCCAAGACATATAATAAAACCTTCAGTGCTTTTCATGCCAACAACTTTTACAAAAAAATAAATTTGGCTATAAGTAGGAAACTTAAAATTCATATTCAAAATATGAGACACATATAATATATGATACTTTAGATTGTGGTGACAGATATAATATATGATACTTTAGGTAATGTGTGATATAGCCATGACGTGTTCAAAGCAAAACCTGAAGTTGTTTTTACGGCACAAGGAAGGTTGACCCAAAAAATGCTTATCATTTAAATTTAAATACAAGTATAATTAGTACTCCTCAGAGTGAATGAGAAAGTATGCAACTAAATAATACCCACATTTTCTTATTTGAGCCATCTGACCTACCCGATTATTATTATGAATTATTTATTATTCATTCACACGTAAATGGGTTAACCCATTCATTAGTAAGTAAGCGAGTCTATTCGTAAAGATATGAGTCAACATTTCCACCTCTAATTTTAGCAATATTTGACATCCTCTTTTACTTCATTAATTACACTAAAATACTAATTAGTGCTAAAGGATTATCAGAAAAAACCAGGAAACCCTTCTTTCCAATCTTTCGATAACTCTGAGTTATGTGCCAAATAAATCATCAGCCTGAAATCTATACAACACCGATGGTGCTTTTCGTAAATTGTAAGGGGTGGATTTTGTTGTATTATCTTCAAGAGTTGTAAGAGTGGCCCATTGAGCAAGACTCGGGACCCACACGGTCAAGTGTGGGTCTGCAAGGTGTCTTCTTTTGTTGTCTTCCAGGTGTCTTCTTTTGTTGTTTGTCTGGTGTCTTCTTTTGTTGTTCGCCTGGTGTCAAGTGTGAGCCTGCCTCTTTTCACCACTTTTGGTTTTAATTCACCATCACCATCTTGCCTCAGATTATCAAAATCCCTTTTTGCCAATTCCTGTATGGACCTCGCCTGAGAGAATGAACAACATGAATTATGACTAAAAAAGTAAAAAGTAGATGCAAACTATAATCCATTAATAGCTTGTAAAATAAAAACGTAAAGCTGTGAAAACTGTTGGAAACTAAACTTGATTGTGGGCTATTTGTTTTGGATTTGGGCTTGCAAGTATACAACTATTTTGGATCAAGATTATAGCCCATTATGTAGAAACTTCTTGTAATATGTAGTAGTGAAAGTGTGTAGAATGTGTGTAGAATAATCTTGTAAAATATCTAGGTCTAGAAATACTAGGAAATATCTAGATAGTAGTAGATGATGGAGTGATCTAGACTACTCCATTGAGTAGTATAAATAGAGGGCTTCACCCCTCATTTGTAATCAAGCAACAAAGCAATTCAATAAGCAAATCAAGTAATAAACAAAGCCTTCAAGATCAATCAAACTTCTAAATCATCAATCCTCTCTTCCACAAATAATATACATAACCTCCTATTTCTAACAAATTGGTATCAGAGCTTGGTTCGACAAGATGATGGCCAACAATGTCATCACATTTCCTCGCCTCACAAAGGATAATTATGATCGATGGAGCATCCAAATGAAGACCTTCCTAGGTGGACAAGACTTATGGGAGATTGTGGAGGAAGGCTATGAGGAATCTGTAGAAAAAGGTCCTCTCGGCAAGGAGAAAAAATTAATGAAGACGAACGATCAAAAGGCTTTTTCCATCATCCAACAAAGTGTAGATGATGGAGCTTTTGAGAAAATTGCAAGTGCAACCACCGCCAAGAAAGCATGGGAGATCTTGGAGAATTCTCACAAGGGAGTTGAAAAGGTGAAAAAGGTTCGACTACAAACACTACGAGGTGAGTTCGAATCCTTAAATAAGAAAGACTCAGAATCAATTTCCGATTATTTTACAAGAGTCTTGGCGATTGTCAATCAATTAAAGAGGAATGGTGAAACTCTAAGTGATGTAAGAGTCATTGAGAAGATTCTTAGATCATTAGATTCAAAATTCGACTATATAGTCGTAGCCATCGAAGAATCTAAAGATCTAGAATCAACGACTATCGATGAACTCATGGGTTCACTACAAGCCCATGAAGAGAGGTTCAATAAGAATAATAAGGAGCAATTGGAGCAAGCTTTACAAGCAAAACTGTCTTTCAAGGAAGAGAGCAGTGAAAAGACTCATCAAACGAGTCAACGAGGTCGTGGTCAAGTACGTGGCCGAGGACGAGGACAAGGATATATCAAACGTGGAGGTTATAGTTCTTACAGAAATGAAGAAAGAAGTCAAAATTTTCACCCGACAAGAGGTCGCGGGAGAGGCTACACAAGTAGAAGGCCAAGGTATGACAATTCTCAAACCAAATGCTATAATTGTCCTAAATTTGGCCACTATGCTTCGGAATGCGAGAAGTCAAACAATTACGTGCAAGAAAGAGCAAATTTAGTGTAAGAAGATACCGAAGCTGTGAAAAACACTTTGTTACTAGCATACAAAGGTGAAGATAACGGAGAATCAAATTTGTGGTATCTCGACACGGGTGCAAGCAACCATATGTGCGGTGACAAAAACATGTTTGTGGAGTTAGACGAGGTAATTAGTGGAAATATCACCTTCGGAGATTCCTCTAAAGTCCCGGTTAAAGGCAAAGGTAAGATTCTCATCCGCATGAAAAATGAAAGGCATCAATTTATCTCTAACGTGTATTATGTGCCTAATATGAAGACGAATATACTGAGTATTGGACAACTCTTAGAGAAAGGCTATGATATTCACATGATAAATCGTACTCTTTCTTTAAGAGACCAAAAAGGAGGTTTGATTGCTAAGGTGCCAATGTCAACGAATAGGATGTTCATGCTAAATATTCAACATGACATTCCAAGATGTTTAAAAGCATGTTTCAAAGACAATTCTTGGCTTTGGCACATGAGATACGGGCACTTAAATTTTGGAGGGTTAAAATTATTATCAAGTAAAGGAATGGTGAAGGGTTTGCCTCCAATTAATCATCCAGATCAAATATGTGAGGGATGCCTTCTAGGAAAGCACTTTCGAAACAGTTTTCCAACAGAAGCTTCTAGTAGAGCGAAGAAACCTCTAGAACTTATTCACACGGATGTGTGTGGACCCATCAGCCCACCGTCTTTTGGTAAAAATAGATATTTTCTTCTATTCATTGATGATTTTAGTCGAAAGACATGGGTCTATTTTCTAAAAGAGAAGTCGGAAGCTTTTGGAATGTTCAAGAAGTTTAAAGCATTTGTGGAGAATCAAAGTGGTCTCACCATAAAGGCGATGAGATCCGATCGTGGAGGAGAGTTCACATCTAAGGAATTCAAGGAATTTTACGACAACAATGGGTTACAACGTCCTCTAACTCTTCCGTATTCACCTCAACAAAATGGTGTTGCGGAAAGAAAAAATAGGACCATTCTTGATATGGCCCGGAGTATGTTAAAGAGCAAAAGGATGCCTAAGGAATTTTGGGCTGAGGCAGTAGACTGTGCGATCTATCTTGCAAATCGCTCGCCCACCAGAAGCGTCAAGAACAAAACACCCATTGAAGCTTGGAGTGGAAGGAAGCCCGGCATCTCACACCTTCGAGTGTTCGGAAGTGTGGCATATGCTCATGTGCCAGATCAGAAGAGGACGAAGCTCGATGATAAAAGCGAGAAACTCATATTCGTGGGCTATGACTCAAGTTCGAAGGGTTACAAGTTATACAATCCCAAGACCGGTAAAGTAATCTCAAGTCGAGATGTGGTGTTCGATGAAGAAGCAACATGGGATTGGAATGTTCCCGAAGAGGAGAACTACGACTTTCTCCCTTATCCATTCGAGAGTACTGCAAGGAACGAAGAATATCTAGAAGTTCAAGAACCTTCTAGTACACCATCTCCGCACTCTCCACGTACTCCAACCACTACACCTAATGAAGTGACACCAACATCTGGAGGAGAATCAAGTAGGCTACAACATCACACAAGGAGCATTAGGGAGTTGTACGAGGTAACCCAGCCTATGGAGGATCTATCATTGTTCTGCCTTCTTGCCGATTGTGAGCCAATAAGTTACGAAGACGCAGTAAAAAGCCAAAAGTGGAAACGTGCCATGGACGAGGAGATTCAAGCAATCGAGAAGAATGATACGTGGGATCTTGCTACACTACCAAAAGGGTATAAGGCTATTGGTGTAAAGTGGGTGTACAAGGCCAAGAAGAATTCCAAAGGTGAAGTTGAAAGATATAAGGCAAGGTTGGTGGCAAAGGTATATAGTCAACGAGCCGGCATAGACTATGACGAGGTATTTGCTCCCGTCGCTCGTCTAGAAACTATAAGATTGATAATCTCACTTGCGGCTCAACATAATTGGAAGATTTATCAAATGGATGTTAAATTCGCGTTCCTTAATGGCCACTTAGAAGAAGAAGTCTATATAGAACAACCTTTGGGATACATCGTGAAAGGCCAAGAGAATAAGGTGTTGAAATTGAAAAGGGCCTTATATGGGTTGAAGCAAGCGCCTCGAGCATGGAATAGCAGGATAGACAAGTATTTCCAACAGAATGGCTTTACAAAATGCCCACATGAGCATGCTCTCTATACCAAAGTAAGTAAGGAAGGAGATGTTATGATTGTGTGCCTATATGTGGATGACTTGATATTCACTGGCAGTAATCCCAAAATGTTTGAGGAGTTCAAGAAAGCAATGGTTCGGGAGTTCGAGATGACCGACATTGGACTTATGGCTTACTATCTTGGGATCGAGGTAAAACAAAAGAAAGAAGGAATATTCATATCCCAAGAAGGTTATGCGAGTGAGGTGCTCAAGAAGTTTAAGATGAATGAATGCAAGACAATGAACACACCGGTGGATTGCAATCTCAAATTGTCAAAAGATGATGAAGGATACTTGGTGGACCCAACACAATACAAGAGTTTGGTTGGAAGTTTGAGGTACCTAACCTGCACGAGGCCAGATATTCTCTACGGAGTTGGACTAGTAAGTCGATACATGGAAGCACCTACAATAAATCACTTGAAGGCAGCCAAGAGGATACTTCACTACATCAAAGGTACGATTGACTATGGAATGTTTTATTCGCCTTCTGATCACTTCAAGCTAGTTGGATACAGTGATAGTGATTAGGCGGGAGACAAAGATGATCGTAAGAGTACGAGTGGTTTCGTGTTCTATATGGGAGATACGGCGTTCACATGGAGCTCGAAGAAGCAACCCATTGTGACTCTGTCAACGTGTGAAGCCGAGTTTGTAGCAGCAACATCGTGCACCTGTCATGCAATATGGCTCAGGAAGTTACTAAATGAGCTTAAGTTTTTTCAAAAGGAAGCTACAGAGATATATGTGGATAACAAGTCTGCGATTTCTCTAGCAAAGAATCCAGTCTTCCATGATCGAAGCAAGCACATCGATACGAAATACCATTACATCAGGGAGTGTGTTACAAATAAAGAGGTGCAAATAAAGTACGCGAAGTCACTTGACCAAGTTGCTGATATTTTCACAAAGCCTCTAAAACACGAGACGTTTCAGAGATTACGGAATATGCTCAGAGTAACGAAATCAAGTTTAAGGGGGGCTGTTGGAAACTAAACTTGATTGTGGGCTATTTGTTTTGGATTTGGGCTTGCAAGTATACAACTATTTTGGATCAAGATTATAGCCCATTATGTAGAAACTTCTTGTAATATGTAGTAGTGAAAGTGTGTAGAATGTGTGTAGAATAATCTTGTAAAATATCTAGGTCTAGAAATACTAGGAAATATCTAGATAGTAGTAGATGATGGAGTGATCTAGACTACTCCATTGAGTAGTATAAATAGAGGGCTTCACCCCTTATTTGTAATCAAGCAACAAAGCAATTCAATAAGCAAATCAAGTAATAAACAAAGCCTTCAAGATCAATCAAACTTCTAAATCATCAATCCTCTCTTCCACAAATAATATACATAACCTCCTATTTCTAACAAAAACTACCTACCGGAATAATATTGTAATAGGCGAATTAGATTGGATTGCATTGCATTAGTACAAATCAAATTATCATCAGCCTGCAAACAGAAGATATAGTGGACCATTGCATTAGTAAACAAATATCATATTCCTGCATATTTCTCGAATATTCATTGCCATATATTTAACTTAAATAAGAGACACACGAATTGGATTAAGACAGTTTGTACATTATATACAATGATTAAATGGTAAAATTAGTCAATTTAAAGTAGTGCGTATAAATCAAATTTATTTAACCAAAAACTGCAGTAGATGTAAGCCTCCACTGTGGTGGCTGAAATGTCCCGTTCTTATTGATTAAAAACGTTCCATATTAATTGATTTCGTTGCGAGGTTTTGACCTCTATATGAGACGTTTTTCAAAGACTGCATTCATTTTTAAAACAAACCATAACCTTTATTTCATAAATAAAGGTTTAAAAAGCTTTACGTAGATTATCAAATAATGATAATCTAAAATATCCTGTTTACACACGACCATTACATAATGGTTTACAATACAAATATGTTACATCGAAATCAGTTTCTTGAATGCAGTTTTTACACAATATCATACAAACATGGACTCCAAATCTTGTCCTTATTTTAGTATGCAACAGCGGAAGCTCTTAATATTCACCTGAGAATAAACATGCTTTAAACGTCAACAAAAATGTTGGTGAGTTATAGGTTTAACCTATATATATCAAATCGTAACAATAGACCACAAGATTTCATATTTCAATACACATCCCATACATAGAGATAAAAATCATTCATATGGTGAACACCTGGTAACCGACATTAACAAGATGCATATATAAGAATATCCCCATCATTCCGGGACACCCTTCGGATATGATATAAATTTCGAAGTACTAAAGCATCCGGTACTTTGGATGGGGCTTGTTGGGCCCGATAGATCTATCTTTAGGATTCGCGTCAATTAGGGTGTCTGTTCCCTAATTCTTAGATTACCAGACTTAATAAAAAGGGGCATATTCGATTTCGATAATTCAACCATAGAATGTAGTTTCACGTACTTGTGTCTATTTTGTAAATCATTTATAAAACCTGCATGTATTCTCATCCCAAAAATATTAGATTTTAAAAGTGGGACTATAACTCACTTTCACAGATTTTTACTTCGTCGGGAAGTAAGACTTGGCCACTGGTTGATTCACGAACCTATAACAATATATACATATATATCAAAGTATGTTCAAAATATATTTACAACACTTTTAATATATTTTGATATTTTAAGTTTATTAAGTTAGCTGTCCTCGTTAGTAACCTACAACTAGTTGTCCACAGTTAGATGTACAGAATTAAATGGATAAATATTATCTTGAATCAATCCACGACCCAGTGTATACGTATCTCAGTATTGATCACAACTCAAACTATATATATTTTGGAATCAACCTCAACCCTGTATAGCTAACTCCAACATTCACATATAGAGTGTCTATGGTTATTCCGAAATATATATAGATGTGTCGACATGATAGGTCGAAACATTGTATACGTGTCTATGATATCTCAAGATTACATAATATACAATACAAGTTGATTAAGTTATAGTTGGAATAGATTTGTTACCAATTTTCACGTAGCTAAAATGAGAAAAATTATCCAATCTTGTTTTACCCATAACTTCTTCATTTTAAATCCTTTTTGAGTGAATCAAATTGCTATGGTTTCATATTGAACTCTATTTTATGAATCTAAACATAAAAGTATAGGTTTATAGTCGGAAAAATAAGTTACAAGTCGTTTTTGTAAAGGTAGTCATTTCAGTCGAAAGAACGACGTCTAGATGACCATTTTAGAAAACATACTTCCACTTTGAGTTTAACCATAATTTTTGGATATAGTTTCATGTTCATAATAAAAATCATCTTCTCAGAATAACAACTTTTAAATCAAAGTTTATCATAGTTTTTAATTAACTAACCCAAAACAGCCCGCGGTGTTACTACGACGGCGTAAATCCGATTTTACGGTGTTTTTCGTGTTTCCAGGTTTTATATCATTAAGTTAGCATATCATATAGATATATAACATGTGTTTAGTTGATTTTAAAAGTCAAGTTAGAAGGATTAACTTTTGTTTGCGAACAAGTTTAGAATTAACTAAACTATGTTCTAGTGATTACAAGTTTAAACCTTCGAAAAAGATAGCTTTATATGTATGAATCGAATGATGTTATGAACATCATTACTACCTTTAGTTCCTTGGATAAACCTACTGGAAAAGAGAAAAATTGATCTAGCTTCAATGGATCCTTGGATGGCTCGAAGTTCTTGAAGCAGAATCATGACACGAAAACAAGTTCAAGTAAGATCATCACTTGAAATAAGATTGTTATAGTTATAGAAATTGAACCAAAGTTTGAATATGATTATTACCTTGTATTAGAATGATAACCTACTGTAAGAAATAAAGATTTCTTGAGGTTGGATGATCACCTTACAAGATTGGAAGTGAGCTAGCAAACTTGAAAGTATTCTTGATTTTATGAAACTAGAACTTTTGGAATTTATGAAGAACACTTAGAACTTGAAGATAGAACTTGAGAGAGATCAATTAGATGAAGAAAATTGAAGAATGAAAGTGTTTGTAGGTGTTTTTGGTCGTTGGTGTATGGATTAGATATAAAGGATATGTAATTTTGTTTTCATGTAAATAAGTCATGAATGATTACTCATATTTTTGTAATTTTATGAGATATTTCATGCTAGTTGTCAAATGATGGTTCCCACATGTGTTATGTGACTCACATGGGCTGCTAAGAGCTGATCATTGGAGTGTATATACTAATAGTACATACATCTAAAAGCTGTGTATTGTACGAGTACGAATACGGGTGCATACGAGTAGAATTGTTGATGAAACTGAACGAGGATGTAATTGTAAGCATTTTTGTTAAGTAGAAGTATTTTGATAAGTGTCTTGAAGTCTTTCAAAAGTGTATGAATACATATTAAAACACTACATGTATATACATTTTAACTGAGTCGTTAAGTCATCGTTAGTCGTTACATGTAAATGTTGTTTTGAAACCTTTAGGTTAATGATCTTGTTGAATGTTGTTAACCCATTGTTTATTATAACAAATGAGATGTTAAATTATTATATTATCATGATATTATGATATATAATATATCTTATTATGATGTATATACAGTTAAATGTCGTTACAACGATAATCGTTACATATATGTCTCGTTTCGAAATCATTAAGTTAGTAGTCTTATTTTTACATATGTATTTCATTGTTAATACACTTAATAATATATTTACTTATCATTTAACATAATTAACCAAGTGTATCAATATCTTAATATGATTCATATGTACCTAGTAAGACGTTGTTATAACGATAATCGTTATATATATCGTTTTCGAGTTTCTTAAATTAATAGTCTCATTTTTATGTATATAACTCATTGTTAAAATACCTAATGAGATACATACTTATAATAAAAACATGTTAACTATATATATAACCATATATATGTCATTGTATAGTTTTTACAAGTTTTAACGTTCGTGAATCACCGGTCAACTTGGGTGGTCAATTGTCTATATGAAACATATTTCAATTAATCAAGTCTTAACAAGTTTGATTGCTTAACATGTTGGAAACATTTAATCATGTAAATATCAATCTCAATTAATATATATAAACATGGAAAAGTTCGGGTCACTACAGTACCTACCCGTTAAATAAATTTCGTCCCGAAATTTTAAGCTGTTGAAGGTGTTGACGAATCTTCTGGAAATAGATGCGGGTATTTCTTCTTCATCTGATCTTCACGCTCCCAGGTGAACTCGGGTCCTCTACGAGCATTCCATCGAACCTTAACAATTGGTATCTTGTTTTGCTTAAGTCTTTTAACCTCACGATCCATTATTTCGACGGGTTCTTCGATGAATTGAAGTTTTTCGTTGATTTGGATTTCATCTAACGGAATAGTAAGATCTTCTTTAGCAAAACATTTCTTCAAATTCGAGACGTGGAAAGTGTTATGTACAGCCGCTAGTTGTTGAGGTAACTCAAGTCGGTAAGCTACTGGTCCGACATGATCAATAATCTTGAATGGTCCAATATACCTTGGATTTAATTTCCCACGTTTACCAAATCGAACAACGCCTTTCCAAGGTGCAACTTTAAGCATGACCATCTCTCCAATTTCAAATTCTATATCTTTTCTTTTAATGTCAGCGTAGCTCTTTTGTCGACTTTGGGCGGTTTTCAACCGTTGTTGAATTTGGATGATCTTCTCGGTAGTTTCTTGTATAATCTCCGGACCCGTAATCTGTCTATCCCCCACTTCACTCCAACAAATCAGAGACCTGCACTTTCTACCATAAAGTGCTTCAAACGGCGCCATCTCAATGCTTGAATGGTAGCTGTTGTTGTAGGAAAATTCTGCTAACGGTAGATGTCGATCCCAACTGTTTCCGAAATCAATAACACATGCTCGTAGCATGTCTTCAAGTGTTTGTATCGTCCTTTCGCTCTGCCCATCAGTTTGTGGATGATAGGCAGTACTCATGTCTAGACGAGTTCCTAATGCTTGCTGTAATGTCTGCCAGAATCTTGAAATAAATCTGCCATCCCTATCAGAGATAATAGAGATTGGTATTCCATGTCTGGAGATGACTTCCTTCAAATACAGTCGTGCTAACTTCTCCATCTTGTCATCTTCTCTTATTGGCAAGAAGTGTGCTGATTTGGTGAGACGGTCAACTATTACCCAAATAGTATCAAAACCACTTGCAGTCCTTGGCAATTTAGTGATGAAATCCATGGTAATGTTTTCGCATTTCCATTCCGGGATTTCGGGTTGTTGAAGTAGACCTGATGGTTTCTGATGCTCAGCTTTGACCTTAGAACACGTCAAACATTCTCCTACGTATTTAGCAACATCGGCTTTCATACCCGGCCACCAAAAATGTTTCTTGAGATCCTTGTACATCTTCCCCGTTCCAGGATGTATTGAGTATCTGGTTTTATGAGCTTCTCTAAGTACCATTTCTCTCATATCTCCAAATTTTGGTACCCAAATCCTTTCAGCCCTATACCGGGTTCCGTCTTCCCAAATATTAAGATGCTTCTCCGATCCTTTGGGTATTTCATCCTTTAAATTTCCCTCTTTTAAAACTCCTTGTTGCGCCTCCTTTATTTGAGTAGTAATGTTATTATGAATCATTATATTCATAGATTTTACTCGAATGGGTTCTCTGTCCTTCCTGCTCAAGGCATCGGCTACCACATTTGCCTTCCCCGGGTGGTAACGAATCTCAAAGTCGTAATCATTCAATAATTCAATCCACCTACGCTGCCTCATATTCAGTTGTTTCTGATTAAATATGTGTTGAAGACTTTTGTGGTCGGTATATATAATACTTTTGACCCCATATAAGTAGTGCCTCCAAGTCTTTAATGCAAAAACAACCGCGCCTAATTCCAAATCATGCGTCGTATAATTTTGTTCGTGAATCTTCAATTGTCTAGACGCATAAGCAATCACCTTCGTTCGTTGCATTAATACACAACCGAGACCTTGCTTTGATGCATCACAATAAATCACAAAATCATCATTCCCTTCAGGCAATGACAATATAGGTGCCGTAGTTAGCTTTTTCTTCAATAACTGAAACGCTTTCTCTTGTTCATCATTCCATTCAAATTTCTTCCCTTTATGCGTTAATGCAGTCAAGGGTTTTGCTATTCTGGAAAAGTCTTGGATGAACCTTCTGTAGTAACCAGTTAGTCCTAAAAACTGGCGTATGTGTTTCGGAGTTTTCGGGGTTTCCCACTTTTCAACAGTTTCTATCTTTGCCGGATCCACCTTAATACCTTCTTTGTTCACTATGTGACCGAGGAATTGAACTTCTTCCAACCAAAATGCACACTTTGAAAACTTAGCGTACAATTCTTCCTTCCTCAATACTTCTAACACCTTTCTCAAATGTTCACCGTGTTCTTGGTCATTCTTTGAGTAAATAAGTATGTCATCAATGAAAACAATGACAAACTTGTCAAGGTATGGTCCACACACTCGGTTCATAAGGTCCATGAACACAGCTGGTGCATTAGTTAAACCAAACGGCATGACCATAAACTCGTAATGACCGTAACGTGTTCTGAAAGCAGTCTTTGGAATATCATCTTCTTTCACCCGCATTTGATGATACCCGGAACGTAAGTCAATCTTTGAATAAACAGACGAGCCTTGTAGTTGATCAAATAAGTCATCGATTCTCGGTAGTGGGTAGCGGTTCTTGATGGTAAGTTTGTTCAACTCTCGGTAGTCGATACACAACCTGAATGTACCATCTTTCTTCTTGACAAACAAAACAGGAGCTCCCCACGGTGATGTGCTTGGTCGAATGAAACCACGCTCTAAAAGTTCTTGTAATTGGCTTTGTAGTTCTTTCATCTCGCTGGGTGCGAGTCTGTAAGGAGCACGAGCTATTGGTGCAGCTCCTGGTACAAGATCTATTTGAAATTCAACGGATCGATGTGGGGGTAATCCCGGTAATTCCTTCGGAAATACATCAGGAAATTCTTTTGCGACGGAAACATCATTGATGCTCTTTTCTTCAGTTTGTACTTTCTCGACGTGTGCTAGAACAGCATAGCAACCTTTTCTTATTAGTTTTTGTGCCTTCAAATTACTAATAAGATGTAGCTTCGTGTTGCCCTTTTCTCCGTACACCATTAAGGGTTTTCCTTTTTCTCGTATAATGCGAATTGCATTTTTGTAACAAACGATCTCCGCTTTCACTTCTTTCAACCAGTCCATACCGATTATCACATCAAAACTCCCTAACTCTACTGGTATCAAATCAATCTTAAATGTTTCGCTAACCAGTTTAATTTCTCGATTCCGACATATATTATCTGCTGAAATTAATTTACCATTTGCTAATTCGAGTAAAAATTTACTATCCAAAGGTGTCAATGGACAACTTAATTTAGCACAAAAATCTCTACTCATATAGCTTCTATCCGCACCCGAATCAAATAAAACGTAAGCAGATTTATTGTCAATAAGAAACGTACCCGTAACAAGCTCCGGGTCTTCCTGTGCCTCTGCCGCATTAATATTGAAAACTCTTCCACGGCCTTGTCCATTCGTGTTCTCCTGGTTCGGGCAATTTCTAATAATGTGGCCTGGTTTTCCACATTTATAACAAACTACATTGGCATAACTTGCTCCGACACTACTTGCTCCGCCATTACTCGTTCCGACACCATTTGTTCCTTTCGTTCTATTAACCCCTGGTCCGTAGACCTCACACTTCACCGCGCTATGACCATTTCTTTTACACTTGTTGCAAAATTTGGTGCAGAACCCCGAGTGATTCTTTTCACACCTTTGGCATAGCTGCTTCTGATTGTTGTTGTTGTTGCGGTTATTATTGTTGTTGGGATGATTGTTGTAGTTGCTGTTGTTGTTGTTGTTGTTGTTGTTGTTGTTGTTGGGCCGTTTGTTGTAGTTGCGATTGATGTTGCGATTGTTGGGATAATTGTTGCGATTATTGTTGTAATTGTTGTTGTTGTTGTATTGGTGATTCTTATCACCGTTTTCCTCCCACTTTCTTTTGACTTGCTTCACATTGGCCTCTTCAGCAGTCTGTTCTTTAATTCTTTCTTCAATTTGGTTCACGAGTTTGTGAGCCATTCTACATGCCTGTTGTATGGAGGCGGGCTCGTGTGAACTTATATCTTCTTGGATTCTTTCCGGTAATCCTTTCACAAACGCGTCGATCTTCTCTTCCTCATCTTCGAATGCTCCCGGACACAATAGGCACAATTCTGTGAATCGTCTTTCGTGCGTGGTAATATCAAATCCTTGGGTTTGTAACCCTCTAAGTTCTGTCTTGAGCTTATTGACCTCGGTTCTGGGACGGTACTTCTCGTTCATCAAGTGCTTGAATGCTGACCACGGTAGTGCGTACGCATCGTCTTGTCCCACTTGCGCTAGATAGGTATTCCACCATGTTAACGCAGAACCTGTGAAGGTATGCGTAGCGTACTTTACTTTGTCCTCTTCAGTACACTTACTTATGGCAAACACCGATTCGACCTTCTCGGTCCACCGTTTCAATCCGATCGGTCCTTCGGTTCCATCAAATTCCAAAGGTTTGCAGGCAGTGAATTCTTTGTAGGTGCATCCTACACGATTTCCTGTACTGCTAGATCCAAGGTTATTGTTGGTATGTAGCGCAGCCTGTACTGCGGCTATGTTTGAAGTTAGAAAAGTACGGAATTCCTCTTCATTCATATTCACGGTGTGTCGAGTAGTCGGTGCCATTTCCTTCAAAATAGTTAAATGGAACAAGTTAATCATACAGAATATTAAGAGTAGTTAATAGTATTTCGTAGCATAATATGAACTCATTTATAAAAGCTTTTTCTTCATATTAGCGTTTTATAAGTTTAAATTCGGGTAGTACCTACCCGTTAAGTTCATACTTAGTAGCTAATATACAATTCAACTACTACAATTCTATATGAAAAACTGATTATAATAATATTTCGCGTTCAAACTTTTATACAATATTTTACAAACTTACAATACCGCTTATTTTACATAAAGCATGAAATATAGCATACAATAACTTTGATACAAGATAGTTGTGAAGATAATTCTAGCTAGTACACAAGTCGTTCAGCAAAGGCAATAAAGACACGTAATTCATACGTCCAGAAACAAGTCATGCATTCTGGTTTTACTAGGACTACTTCCCATCCTTGGTCTTGTGCAACATAACCGTTATGGCCGTTGATAAGACAGCGTGTTGTAACGTCGTCAAAGGGACGAGGGTTACGTAATGTCCAACAGTCCCGTAATAATCTAAAAACCTCATTTCTTACCCCAATTACCGACTCCGTCACTTGTGGAAACGTTTTGTTTAATAGTTGTAGCCCGATGTTCTTGTTCTCACTTTGGTGAGAAGCGAACATTACTAATCCATAAGCATAACATGCTTCTTTATGTTGCATGTTAGCCGCTTTTTCTAAATCACGAAGTCCAATATTTGGATATATTGAGTCAAAATAATTTCTTAACCCGTTGCGTAAAATAGCATTTGGGTTCCCCGCAATATATGCGTCAAAGTAAACACATCGTAACTTATGGGTTTCCCAATGTGATATCCCCCATCTTTCAAACGAAAGTCTCTTATAAACCAAGACATTCTTGGAACGTTCTTCGAACGTCTTACAAACTGATCTCGCCTTAAATAGTTGTGCCGAGGAATTCTGTCCGACTCTAGACAAGATTTCATCAATCATGTCTCCGGGTAGGTCTCTTAAAATATTGGGTTGTCTATCAATTTTGTGTTTTTAAACTGTAAAATAGACAAGAGTTAGATTCATAAAAAAATACTTATTAATACAAGCAATTTTTACATAAATCATAAAGCATAAGAACACTATATTACATATATTACACCACACGAATACAACTATCTTATTCCGACTCGCTCGTTTCTTCTTCTTCGGTTTTGGTTCGTTTTGCTAAGTTTCTAGGGATATATGATGTTCCCCTAATACGAGCCGTCGTTGTCCACATTGGTTTAGAAAAACCTGGTGGTTTAGAGGTTCCCGGGTCATTGTTACAATTTAAGGACTTCGGGCGTTGACGATACATATAAAGTTCATCGGGGTTGGAATTAGATTTCTCTATTTTTATGCCCTTTCCCTTATTATTTTCTTTTGCCTTTTTAAATTCAGTTGGGGTAATTTCTATAACATCATCGGAATTCTCGTCGGAATCCGATTCATCGGAGAATTGGTAATCCTCCCAATATTTTGCTTCCTTGGCGGAAACACCATTGACCATAATTAACCTTGGTCGGTTGGTTGAGGATTTTCTTTTACTTAACCGTTTTATTATTTCCCCCACCGGTTCTATTTCTTCATCCGGTTCCGATTCTTCTTCCGGTTCCGATTCTTCTTCCGGTTCCGACTCTTCTTCCGGTTCCTCTTCGGGAACTTGTGAATCAGTCCACGAATCATTCCAATTTACATTTGACTCTTCATTATTATTAGGTGAGTCAATGGGACTTGTTCTAGAGGTAGACATCTATCACATAATATCAAACGCGTTAAGAGATTAATATATCACATAATATTCACATGTTAAAAATATATAGTTTCCAACAAAATTTGTTAAGCAATCATTTTTCAAGTAAACACGGTCGAAGTCCAGACTCACTAATGCATCCTAACAAACTCGATAAGACACACTAATGAAAAATTCTGGTTCTCTAAGACCAACGCTCGGATACCAACTGAAATGTCCCGTTCTTATTGATTAAAAACGTTCCATATTAATTGATTTCGTTGCGAGGTTTTGACCTCTATATGAGACGTTTTTCAAAGACTGCATTCATTTTTAAAACAAACCATAACCTTTATTTCATAAATAAAGGTTTAAAAAGCTTTACGTAGATTATCAAATAATGATAATCTAAAATATCCTGTTTACACACGACCATTACATAATGGTTTACAATACAAATATGTTACATCGAAATCAGTTTCTTGAATGCAGTTTTTACACAATATCATACAAACATGGACTCCAAATCTTGTCCTTATTTTAGTATGCAACAGCGGAAGCTCTTAATATTCACCTGAGAATAAACATGCTTTAAACGTCAACAAAAATGTTGGTGAGTTATAGGTTTAACCTATATATATCAAATCGTAACAATAGACCACAAGATTTCATATTTCAATACACATCCCATACATAGAGATAAAAATCATTCATATGGTGAACACCTGGTAACCGACATTAACAAGATGCATATATAAGAATATCCCCATCATTCCGGGACACCCTTCGGATATGATATAAATTTCGAAGTACTAAAGCATCCGGTACTTTGGATGGGGCTTGTTGGGCCCGATAGATCTATCTTTAGGATTCGCGTCAATTAGGGTGTCTGTTCCCTAATTCTTAGATTACCAGACTTAATAAAAAGGGGCATATTCGATTTCGATAATTCAACCATAGAATGTAGTTTCACGTACTTGTGTCTATTTTGTAAATCATTTATAAAACCTGCATGTATTCTCATCCCAAAAATATTAGATTTTAAAAGTGGGACTATAACTCACTTTCACAGATTTTTACTTCGTCGGGAAGTAAGACTTGGCCACTGGTTGATTCACGAACCTATAACAATATATACATATATATCAAAGTATGTTCAAAATATATTTACAACACTTTTAATATATTTTGATATTTTAAGTTTATTAAGTTAGCTGTCCTCGTTAGTAACCTACAACTAGTTGTCCAGAGTTAGATGTACAGAATTAAATGGATAAATATTATCTTGAATCAATCCACGACCCAGTGTATACGTATCTCAGTATTGATCACAACTCAAACTATATATATTTTGGAATCAACCTCAACCCTGTATAGCTAACTCCAACATTCACATATAGAGTGTCTATGGTTGTTCCGAAATATATATAGATGTGTCGACATGATAGGTCGAAACATTGTATACGTGTCTATGGTATCTCAAGATTACATAATATACAATACAAGTTGATTAAGTTATAGTTGGAATAGATTTGTTACCAATTTTCACGTAGCTAAAATGAGAAAAATTATCCAATCTTGTTTTACCCATAACTTCTTCATTTTAAATCCTTTTTGAGTGAATCAAATTGCTATGGTTTCATATTGAACTCTATTTTATGAATCTAAACAGAAAAGTATAGGTTTATAGTCGGAAAAATAAGTTACAAGTCTTTTTTGTAAAGGTAGTCATTTCAGTCGAAAGAACGACGTCTAGATGACCATTTTAGAAAACATACTTCCACTTTGAGTTTAACCATAATTTTTGGATATAGTTTCATGTTCATAATAAAAATCATCTTCTCAGAATAACAACTTTTAAATCAAAGTTTATCATAGTTTTTAATTAACTAACCCAAAACAGCCCGCGGTGTTACTACGACGGCGTAAATCCGATTTTACGGTGTTTTTCGTGTTTCCAGGTTTTATATCATTAAGTTAGCATATCATATAGATATATAACATGTGTTTAGTTGATTTTAAAAGTCAAGTTAGAAGGATTAACTTTTGTTTGCGAACAAGTTTAGAATTAACTAAACTATGTTCTAGTGATTACAAGTTTAAACCTTCGAAAAAGATAGCTTTATATGTATGAATCGAATGATGTTATGAACATCATTACTACCTTTAGTTCCTTGGATAAACCTACTGGAAAATAGAAAAATTGATCTAGCTTCAATGGATCCTTGGATGGCTCGAAGTTCTTGAAGCAGAATCATGACACGAAAACAAGTTCAAGTAAGATCATCACTTGAAATAAGATTGTTATAGTTATAGAAATTGAACCAAAGTTTGAATATGATTATTACCTTGTATTAGAATGATAACCTACTGTAAGAAACAAAGATTTCTTGAGGTTGGATGATCACCTTACAAGATTGGAAGTGAGCTAGCAAACTTGAAAGTATTCTTGATTTTATGAAACTAGAACTTTTGGAATTTATGAAGAACACTTAGAACTTGAAGATAGAACTTGAGAGAGATCAATTAGATGAAGAAAATTGAAGAATGAAAGTGTTTGTAGGTGTTTTTGGTCGTTGGTGTATGGATTAGATATAAAGGATATGTAATTTTGTTTTCATGTAAATAAGTCATGAATGATTACTCATATTTTTGTAATTTTATGAGATATTTCATGCTAGTTGTCAAATGATGGTTCCCACATGTGTTAGGTGACTCACATGGGCTGCTAAGAGCTGATCATTGGAGTGTATATACTAATAGTACATACATCTAAAAGCTGTGTATTGTACGAGTACGAATACGGGTGCATACGAGTAGAATTGTTGATGAAACTGAACGAGGATGTAATTGTAAGCATTTTTGTTAAGTAGAAGTATTTTGATAAGTGTCTTGAAGTCTTTAAAAAGTGTATGAATACATATTAAAACACTACATGTATATACATTTTAACTGAGTCGTTAAGTCATCGTTAGTCGTTACATGTAAATGTTGTTTTGAAACCTTTAGGTTAATGATCTTGTTGAATGTTGTTAACCCATTGTTTATTATAACAAATGAGATGTTAAATTATTATATTATCATGATATTATGATATATAATATATCTTATTATGATGTATATACAGTTAAATGTCATTACAACGATAATCGTTACATATATGTCTCGTTTCGAAATCATTAAGTTAGTAGTCTTATTTTTACATATGTATTTCATTGTTAATACACTTAATAATATATTTACTTATCATTTAACATAATTAACCAAGTGTATCAATATCTTAATATGATTCATATGTACCTAGTAAGACGTTGTTATAACGATAATCGTTATATATATCGTTTTCGAGTTTCTTAAATTAATAGTCTCATTTTTATGTATATAACTCATTGTTAAAATACCTAATGAGATACATACTTATAATAAAAACATGTTAACTATATATATAACCATATATATGTCATTGTATAGTTTTTACAAGTTTTAACGTTCGTGAATCACCGGTCAACTTGGGTGGTCAATTGTCTATATGAAACATATTTCAATTAATCAAGTCTTAACAAGTTTGATTGCTTAACATGTTGGAAACATTTAATCATGTAAATATCAATCTCAATTAATATATATAAACATGGAAAAGTTCGGGTCACTACAGTGGCAATGTATAATACCCCGTCAAAATCTATTAACGGAATGTTAACTCTGGTCCCAGTGCTTGGCTTGACTTCTATGTAAAAACAAAGTTCTACAGCGGAAGCAACTAATACCTGAGATAAAACATGCAAAACGGATCAATATAAAGTTGAGTAAATCTACAAGTTTAAGTAAATATTTCATCATATGTTTCATAAAACAGTTTCCATAAATCGTTTATCGAAAATCAGTTATCAAAATCATTTATCAGTAATCGGTATCCAAAAATCAATAATCAGAAATCAGTAAACATTTATCAGTATAAAACCATCATGGTTTAATTCAAAAGTTTGCATACACCAAATGCTAAGTATTAAACTATTTTTAATCAGAGATGTCAAGTTTCAACTGAGTAGGACATCAAAAAGGTTTTGTTTCAAATGTTTGTAGACATTACCATGTCTAGTTTCTAGTTCGTAAACCACAGGTTTAAGTAGCATAAAGCAAAGTCTGAAAAGCATTACTCAGTGTAATTATTTTTTGTTAACATTAATCGTAAGTTAGGCCACGAGATTTTTTTGAAAGCTTCGTAAAAGTATACATTTGTCATGAGCACTTGATTATAAGACTTTAACCCGCGGATAGCTCATTCGATACACGTCTTCCTTTTACCCTTTCTAAGCATACACTGATCAAGTGTACAAGTTACAACAAAATAAGCACCCTGTGCTTTCGGGCGAGGTTTGTCAAACCTAACGGTACCGTCCCAATAAGTCGAGCTTACGTAAAGTAATTAATATAATCAAGCTAAGGGATTTTTGATCTGAACTCATATGTATATTCGTTTAAGTTACTCGTGCCTAATATGTAAAACAACTGTAAACTCTTAGTAAAATAGTACGGTAGTCGGACGATGTAAAACAACAGTATCTCATCCCAAAAATGTTGATGAAAAAGGGACTGTAGACTCACCTTGAAAATGCACAATAAACTCTTAGTAAAACAGTACGGTAATCGGACGATCACAACCGTAAAATGCAACCTAATCATATAAGTTGCCTTAAATAAATACATAAGTCACACTATATCAACCCATAGTATACGCATAGTCCTAGTGCTCAGACTGACTCAACAAGTAAGCAAAAATCAACAAAAGTCAACCAAAGTCAAACCAAAAGTCAAACTTGGTCAAAGTGGTCAACTAAAGTAAAAAATCTCAGTAGGTCATGTAATCTTAATCAAAATGTCAATCCTAAGTCAACTAACATGTTTTAGCTCACAGTTTGTCAAATACACGTTCACAGTTTATCACATGGCATTAAATTTACGCATACCTTACAAACAACGAGCATAATTCATAGCACATAAGTCATGGTAATATGAAAAAATCCAGATCATAACAAGACTCATAAACATTTCTAAAAAGTCTATCCAGGGCCTTATACGATGTCTATAAGTCGGGTTTCAGATAGGGTCTAGTTAAGGTTTACCAAATCAGTTTCTGCTCGCGCAATAGTTTTATAAAAATTCTAATTTAATTTAGAAAATAGCTATTAATGAACGGACAATTTTGGATGACTCTAGACACTCCAAAGTTTCAGTGATAAAATAACCAAAGACTTTCATATAGCCATTTTGTACAGTTTATTCATTAAAGTCAGACCTTCTGTTTTAGACAACAATCAGACATGTCATTTGGTGATGCACATAACACATAGCAAACAACATTTTCAGAAGCTCTCATACAAATGTAATATGCTTATGAACATCTAAATAATAACATTCCAGAAGATCAAAGTCCCAAACAATTCATAGTTCATATGAGGTTATTTCGTATGCATACGAAGACAGTTTTAGCTCAATACAAGTTACTAATATTCGTTTAATCATATCGAGAGCAATACAAATCCTTTTAACATGATTCTTAAGTCCAAATTTAGTGATTTTTAACAAGGAATCCAATGGTTAGCAAATCAATCACTCATTCATAAAGTACAAACACCATAAAATTCGTATAGCTTTCAAAACCCTAACAAAACTTCAATTGATCATAACTTACGCATACGGTAACGAAAATACGCGAATCCAAAGTCCAAATTTATTAATTTTTCGAGATCTATCCATATATAGATACATTATATTAATAGTAGATAAACTCATTTAATCAGATTCATAACCAATCAATTCGTGATTACATTAAAACACGTCAATCGCGCAAAATAACGACTAACAATGACTAATAACACAATCATTTGAGCACTAGACTTTTGTACACTATGTAATTGCATAAAATCAGATCTAATAAGATTAGGGTTAGTGGTTTTATACCTTTAAAACACAAATTGCTTATACCAATAGATAGAGAACGATGAGAGGATCACGAATATGTAAACGATTTAGCAATCAAGCAAGAAATTGAAGTGTTCTTGATCCTTGGAAGGTGTCAACTATTTTTGGGGGTTATGGGGCTGAAATATATCGTGGATAGGGTAGGGAGGAAGAAGAATATGTGCAGTTTATGATTTAGGTGGATTAGGATTGCCTAAATAAGGAATAATTAGAAAATAAGGCTCAAATTAAAAACAAGGGAGGCCCCCTTTGTTGGATTTCCACCAAATGGCCCACATGGGTGATCCATAGGCTAATATTGACTAGTTAGAACATTTATTTCCTAGCCCATTAGGTGTCGTTAATCGAAATCGAAAACCGTAGCGTTAACCGAGCGTTTTGACGAATTCTACGCGTTTTAAATCTATAAAACTTCTAATAAATCAAAAGTATTCTAAAAACATAATATTTATATAAAATAATCATTAAGATTGATTTATCATTTGTTTCGTTGTCTTAAAGACGTTTTCCCTATTTTCACTCACCGTACGTTTTTCTTGCGTTTTCTAAGTTTCTCGCATACTTCTAAACCAAAGTATGAAATCAAGTAATATGTAGCACATATTAAAAATAATATTTTCTAAGAAAAAGTTCTGGCGTATAAATTCATTGAATTTAACTAACGGTCATTAAATATTTAACGAAAAAGTTAACGGAAAAAGTCGGGTTGTTACATTACCTACCCGTTAATGAAATTTCATCCCGAAATTTAGTGCACATTGGCAAGAGTCGTTTCGTCCAAAATCAATTGCGGATACTTTTGTTTCATTTGGCCTTCACGTTCCTACGTGAATTCTGGTCTTCTGCGTTCGTTCCTCCGAACTTTAACAATCGGTATGTTGCTCTACTTTAAGTTTTTGACCTTACGGTCCATGATCTCAATAGGTTCCTATATGAAATGAAGTCTACTATTAACTTGTATTTCTTCCAAAGGATTTTCATGTTCTCGTTGGTCAAGCTCTTCTTCAAGTTCGACACATGAAACATGTCATGAATTTCGCTGAGTTCTTGCGGTAGTTTCAGTCTATACGCTACCGGTCCAATTCGTTCAGTTATCTCAAATGGTCCAATGTATCTTGGACTTAGCTTACCTCGTTTACCAAAACACACCACACCCTTCCAGGGTGATACCTTAAGCATGACTTTTGTAGTGACCCGAACTTTTCTGAACCTTTCTATGATTATATGTTTAATGAAAACTATATTTACATGATTAAATGTTTCCAACATGTTAAGCAATCAAACTTGTTAAGACTTGGTTAATTGAAACGGAAATTTTGTAAACGTCTGATTACCCAGTTTGACCAATGATTCACGAACGTTAAAACTTGTAAAAACTATATGATGACATATATATGGATATATATATAGTTAACATGATATTATGATAAGTAAACATATCTTTAAGTATATTAGCAATGAACTACATATGTAAAAACAAGACTACTAACTTAATGATTTTGAAACGAGACATATATGTAACGATTATCGTTGTAACGATATTTAATGTATATATATCATATTAAGATATATTAATAAATCATGATATCATGATAATGTAATAATTTAACATCTCATTTGATTTAATAAACAATGGGTTAACAACATTTAACAAGATCGTTAACCTAAAGGTTTCAAAACAACACTTACATGTAACGACTAACGATGACTTAACGACTCAGTTAAAATGTATATACATGTAGTGTTTTAATATGTATTCATACACTTTTGAAAGAATTCAAGACACTTATCAAAATACTTTTACTTAACAAAAATGCTTACAATTACATCCTCGTTCAGTTTCATCAACAATTCTACTCGTATGCACCCGTATTCGTACTCGTACAATACACAACTTTTAGATGTATGTACTATTGATATATACACTCCAATGATCAGCTTTTAGCAGCCCATGTAAGTCACCTAACACATGTGGGAACCATCATTTGGCAACTAGCATGAAATATCTCATAAAATTACAAAAATATGAGTAATCATTCATGACTTATTTACATGAAAACAAAATTACATATCCTTTATATCTAATGCATACACCAACGACCAAAAACACCTACAAACACTTTCATTCTTCAATTTTATTCATCTAATTGATCTCTCTCAAGTTCTAACTTCAAGTTCTAAGTGTTCTTCATAAATTCTACAAGTTCTAGTTACATAAAATCAAGAATACTTTCAAGTTTGCAAGCTCACTTCCAATCTTGTAAGGTGATCATCCAACCTCAAGAAATCTTTTTTTCTTACTGTAGGTTATCATTCTAATACAAGGAAATAATCATATTAAAACTTTGGTTCAATTTCTATAAATTTAACAATCTTATTTCAAGTGATGATCTTACTTGAACTTGTTTTCGTGTCATGATTCTGCTTCAAGAACTTCGAGCCATCCAAGGATCCATTGAAGCTAGATCCATTTTTCTTTTTTCCAGTAGGTTTATCCAAGGAACTTAAGGTAGTAATGATGTTCATAACATCATTCGATTCATACATAAAAAGCTATCATATTCGAAGTGGTAAACTAGTAATCACTAGAACATAGTTTAGTTAATTCTAAACTTGTTAGCAAATAAAATTAATCCTTCTAACTACACTTTTAAAATCAACTATACACATGATATATATCTATATGATATGCTAACTTAATGATTTAAAACCCAGAAACACGATAAACACCATAAAACCGGATTTACGCCGTCGTAGTTACAACCGGGGGCTGTTTTGGTTTGGATAATTAAAAACTATGAAAAACTTTGATTTAAAAGCTATACTTCTGGGAAAATGATTTTTCTTATGAACATGAAAACATATCCAAAAATCATGGTTAAACTCAAAGTGAAAGTATGTTTTTCAAAACAGTCATCAAGATGTCGTTCTTTCGACGGAAATGACTACCTCTTTCAAAAATGACTTGTAACTTGTATTTCCAACTATAAATCTATACCTTTTCTGTTTAGTTTCATAAATTCAAGTTCAATACGAAACTGTGGCCGCTTAAATCACTCAAAACGGATTAGAAACGAAGAAATGGCGAGCAAAACAAAATTGGTAAAAACTACTCATTTTAGCTACGTGAAAATTGGTAACAAATCTATTCCAACCATAACTTAATCAACTTGTATTGTATATTATGTAATCTTGAGATACCATAGACACGTATACAATGTTTTGACCTATCATGTCGACACATCTATATATATTTCGGAACAACCATAGACACTCTATATGTGAATGTTGGAGTTAGCTATACAGGGTTGAGGTTGATTCCAAAATATATATATAGTTTGAGTTGTGATCAATACTGAGATATGTATACACTGGGTCGTGGATTTATTCAAGATAATATTTATCGATTTATTTCTGTACATCTAACTGTGGACAACTAGTTGTAGGTTACTAACGAGGACAGCTGGCTTAATAAACTTAAAACATCAAAATGTATTAAAAGTTTTGTAAATATATTTTGAACATACTTTGATATATATGTATATATTGTTATAGGTTTGTGAATCAACCAGTGGCCAAGTCTTACTTCCCGACGAAGTAAAAAAAATCTGTGAAAGTGAGTTATAGTCCCACTTTTAAAATCTAATATTTTTGGGATGAGAATACATGCAGGTTTTATAAATGATTTACAAAATAGACACAAGTACGTGAAACTACATTCTATGGTTGAATTATCGAAATCGAATATGCCCCTTTTTATTAAGTCTGGTAATCTAAGAATTAGGGAACAGACACCCTAATTGACGCGAATCCTAAAGATAGATCTATTGGGCCTAACAAACCCCATCCAAAGTACCGGATGCTTTAGTACTTCGAAATTTATATCATATCCGAAGGGTGTCCCGGAATGATGGGGATATTCTTATATATGCATCTTGTTAATGTCGGTTACCAGGTGTTCACCATATGAATGATTTTTATCTCTATGTATGGGATGTATATTGAAATATGAAATCTTGTGGTCTATTGTTACGATTTGATATATATAGGTTAAACCTATAACTCACCAACATTTTTGTTAACGTTTAAAGCATGTTTATTCTCAGGTGAATATTAAGAGCTTCCGCTGTTGCATACTAAAATAAGGACAAGATTTGGAGTCCATGTTTGTATGATATTATGTAAAAACTGCATTCAAGAAACATATGTCGATGTAATATATTTCTATTGTAAACCATTATGTAATGGTCGTGTGTAAACAGTATATTTTAGATTATCATTATTTGATAATCTACGTAATGCTTTTGAAACCTTTATTGATAAAATAAAGGTTATGGTTGTTTTAAAAATGAATGCAGTCTTTGAAAAACGTCTCATATAGAGGTCAAAACCTCGCAACGAAATCAATTAATATGGAACGTTTATAATCAATATGAACGGGACATTTCAGTTGGTATCCGAGCGTTGGTCTTAGAGAACCAGAATTTTGCATTAGTGTGTCTTATCGAGTTTGTTAGGATGCATTAGTGAGTCTGAACTTCGACCGTGTTTACTTGAAAAATGATTGCTTAACAAATTTTTTTGGAAACTATATATTTTTAACATGTGAATATTATGTGATATATTAATCTCTTAACGTGTTTGATATTATGTGATAGATGTCTACCTCTAGAACAAGTCCCATTGACTCACCTAATAATAATGAAGAGTCAAATGTAAATTGGAATGATTCGTGGACCGATTCACAAGTTCCCGAAGAGGAACCGGAAGAACAGTCGGAACCGGAAGAAGAATCGGAACCGGAAGAAGAATCGGAACCGGAAGAAGAAATAGAACCAGTGGGGGAAATAATAAAATGGTTAAGTAGAAGAAAATCCTCAACCAACCGACCAAAGTTAATTATGGTCAATGGTGTTTCCGCCAAGGAAGCAAAGTATTGGGAGGATTACCAATTCTTCGATGAATCGAATCCCGACAAGGATTCCGATGATGTTATAGAAATTACCCCAACACAATTTAATAAGGCAAAAGAGAACAATAAGAGAAAGGGCATAAAAATAGAGAAATTTGATTCCAAACCCGATGAACTTTATATGTATCGTCAACACCCGTATTTCTTAAGTTGTGACAATAACCTTGGAACCTCTAAACCACCAGGTTTTTCTAAACCAATGTGGAAAACGACGGCTCGCATTAGGGGAACATCATATATCCCTAGAAACTTGGCAAAACGAACCAAAATCGAAGAAGAAGAAACGAGCGAGTCGGAATAAGATAGTTGTATTCGTGTGGTGTAATATATTTAATATAGTGTGCTTATGCTTTATGATATATGTAAAAATTGCTTGTATTAATAAGTATTTTTTTTTATGAATCTAACTCTTGTCTATTTTGAAGTAAAAAAAATACAAAATGGATACACAACCCAATATTTTAAGAGACCTACCCGGAGACATGATTGATGAAATCTTGTCTAGAGTAGGTCAGAATTCCTCGGCACAACTATTTAAGGCGAGATCAGTTTGTAAGACATTCGAAGAACGTTCCAAGAATGCCTTGGTTTATAAAAGGCTTTTGTTCGAAAGATGGGGGATATCACATTGGGAAATCCATAAGTTACGATGTGTTTACTTTGACGCATATATTGCGGGGAACCCACATGCTATTTTACGCAACGGGTTAAGAAATTATTTTGACTCAATATATCCAAATATAGGACTTCGTGATTTAGAAAAAGTGGCTAACATGCAACATAAAGAAGCATGTTATGCTTACAGGTTAGTAATGTTCGCTTCTCACCAAAGTGAGAACAAGAACATCGGGCTACAACTATTAAACAAAACGTTCCCACAAGTGACAGAGTCAGTAATTGGGGTAAGAAATGAGGTTTTTAGGTTATTACGAGACTGTTGGTCATTACGTAACCTTCATCTTTTTGACGACGTTACAACACGTTGTCATACTATCGGTCACAACGGTTACGTTCCGCAAGACCAAGGATGGGAAGTGGTATTAGTAAAACCAGAATGCATGACTTGTTTCTGGACGTATGAATTACGTGTCTTTGTTGCCTTTGCTGAACGCCTTATTTATTAACTAGAATTATCTTCGCAACTACTTTGTATCAAAGTTTTATGTGCTATATTTCATGCTATATGTAAAATAGCGGTATTGTAAGTTTGCAAGTTATTGTATAAAGGTTTGAATATGATATTTTTTTTTGTTGTGATTAGTTTTTCATATAGAATTGTAGTAGTTGAAATGGTATGTTAGCTACTAAGTATGAACTTAACGGGTAGGTACTACCCGAATTTAAACTTATAAAACGCTAATATGAAGAAAAAGCTTTTATAAATGAGTTCATATTACGCTACGAAATACTATTGACTACTCTTGATATTCTATATGATTAACTCGTTTCATTTGACTATTTTGAAGGAAATGGCACCGACTACTCGACACACCTTGAATATGAGTGAAGAGGAATTTCATGCCTTTCTTGCTTCAAACAAAGCCGCAGTACAGGCTGCGCTACATACCAACAATAACCTTGGATCTAGCAGTACAGGAAATCGTGTAGGATGCACCTACAAAGAATTCACTGCCTGCAAACCTTTGGAATTTGATGGAACCGAAGGACCGATCGGATTGAAACGGTAGACCGAGAAGGTCGAATTGGTGTTTGCCATAAGTAAGTGTACTGAAGAGGACAAAGTGAAGTACGCTACGCATACCTTCACAGGTTCTACGTTAACATGGTGGAATACCTATCTAGAGCAAGTGGGACAAGATGATGCTTACGCACTACCGTGGTCAGCATTCAAGCACTTGATGAACGAGAAGTACCGTCCCAGAACCGAGGTCAATAAACTCAAGACAGATTTTAGAGGGTTACGAACCCAAGGATTTGATATTACCACGTACGAAAGACGATTCACAGAATTATGCCTATTGTGTCCGGGAGCGTTCGAAGATGAGGAAGAGAAGATCGACGCGTTTGTGAAAGGATTACCAGAAAGAATCCAAGAAGATATAAGTTCACACGAGCCGGCCTCCATACAACAGGCATGTAGAATGGCTCACAAACTAGTGAACCAGATTGAAGAAAGAATTAAAGAATAGACTACTGAAGAGGCCAATGTGAAGCAAGTCAAAAGAAAGTGGGAGGAAAACGGTGATAAGAATCACCAATACAACAACAACAGCAATTACAACAATAATCGCAACAACTATCCCAACAATCGCAACATCAATCGCAACTACAACAAACGGCCCAACAACAACAACAACAACAACAACAATAGCAACTACAACAATCATCCCAACAACAATAATAACCGCAACAATAACAACAATCAGAAGCAGCTATGCCAAAGGTGTGAAAAGTATCACTCCGGGTTCTGCACCAAATTTTGCAACAAGTGTAAAAGGAATGGTCATAGCGCGGCGAAGTGTGAGGTCTACGGACCAGGGGTTAACAGAACGAAAGGAACAAATGGTGTCAGAACGAGTAATGGCGGAGAAAGTAGTGTCGGAGCAAGTTATGCCAATGTAGTTTGTTATAAATGTGGAAAACCGGGCCACATTATTAGAAATTGCCCAAACCAGGAGAACACAAATGGACAAGACCGCGGAAGAGTTTTCAATATTAATGCGGCAGAGGCACAGGAAGACCCGGAGCTTGTTACGGGTACGTTTCTTATTGACAATAAATCTGCTTACGTTTTATTTGATTCGGGTGCGGATAGAAGCTATACGAGTAGAGATTTTTATGCTAAATTAAGTTGTCCATTGAAGACGTTGGATAGTAAATTTTTACTTGAATTAGTAAACGGTAAATTAATTTCAACAGATTATATATGCCGGAATCGAGAAATTAAACTGGGTAGCGAAATATTTAAGATTGATTTGATACCAGTAGAGTTAGGGAGTTTTGATGTAATAGTTGGCATGGACTGGCTGAAGAAGGTGAAAGCAGAGATAGTATGTTATAAAAATGCAATTCGCATTGTACGAGAAGAAGGAGAACCCTTAATGGTGTACGGAGAAAAGGGCAACATGAAGCTACATCTTATTAGTAATTTGAAGGCATAAAAACTAATAAGAAAAGGTTGCTATGCTGTTCTAACACATGTCGAGAAAGTACAAACTGAAGAAAAGAGCATCAATGATGTTTTTGTCGCAAAATAATTTCCCGATGTATTTCCGAAAGAATTACCGGGACTACCTCCATATCGATCTGTTGAATTTCAAATAGATCTTGTACCAGGAGCTGCACCAATAGCTCGTGCTCCTTACAGACTTGCACCCAGCAAGATGAAAGAACTGCAAAGCCAACTGCAAGAACTATTAGAACGTGGTTTCATTCGACCAAGCACATCACCATGGGGAGCTCCTGTTTTGTTTGTCAAGAAGAAAGATGGTACATTCAGGTTGTGTATCGACTACCGAGAGTTGAACAAACTTACCATCAAGAACCGTTACCCACTACCGAGAATCGACGACTTATTTGATGTCTGTTTATTCAAAGATTGACTTACGTTCCGGGTATCATCAAATGCGGGTGAAAGAAGATGATATTCCAAAGACTGCTTTCAGAACACGTTACGGTCATTACGAGTTTATGGTCATGCCGTTTGGTTTAACTAATGCACCAGCTGTGTTCATGGACCTTATGAACTGAGTGTGTGGACCATACCTTGACAAGTTTGTCATTGTTTTCATTAATGACATACTTATTTACTCAAATAATGACCAAGAACATGGTGAACATTTGATAAAGGTGTTAGAAGTATTGAGGAAGGAAGAATTGTACGCTAAGTTTTCAAAGTGTGCATTTTGGTTGGAAGAAGTTCAATTCCTCGGTCACATAGTGAACAAAGAAGGTATTAAGGTGGATCCGGCAAAGATAGAAACTGTTGAAAAGTGGGAAACCCCGAAAACTCCGAAACACATACGCCAGTTTTTAGGACTAGCTGGTTACTACAGAAGGTTCATCCAAGACTTTTCCAGAATAGCAAAACCCTTGACTGCATTAACGCATAAAGGGAAGAAATTAGAACGGAAGGATGAACAAGAGAAAGCGTTCCAGTTATTGAAGAAAAAGCTAACTACGGCACCTATATTGTCATTGCCTGAAGGGAATGATGATTTTGTGATTTATTGTGACGCATCAAAGCAAGGTCTCGGTTGTGTATTAATGCAACGAACAAAGGTGATTGCTTATGCGTCTAGACAATTGAAGATTCACGAACAAAATTATATGACGCATGATTTGGAATTAGGCGCGATTGTTTTTGCATTAAAGACTTGGAGGCACTACTTATATGGGGTTAAAAGTATTATATATACTAACCACAAAAGTCTTCAACACATATTTAATCAGAAACAACTGAATATGAGGCAACGTAGGTGGATTGAATTGTTGAATGATTATGACTTTGAGATTCGTTACCCGGGAAAGGCAAATGTGGTAGCTGACGCCTTGAGCAGGAAGGACAGAGAACCCATTCGAGTAAAATCTATGAATATAATGATTCACAATAACCTTACTACTCAAATAAAGGAGGCGCAACAAGGAGTTTTAAAAGAGGAAAATTTAAAGGATGAAATACCCAAAGGATCGGAGAAGCATCTTAATATTCGAGAAGACGAAACCCGGTATAGGGCTAAAAGGATTTGGGTACCAAAATTTGGAGATATGAGAGAAATGGTACTTAGAAAAGCTCATAAAACCAGAAACTCAATACATCCTGGAACGGGGAAGATGTACAAGGATCTCAAGAAACATTTTTGGTGGCCGGGTATGAAAGCCGATGTTGCTAAATACGTAGGAGAACGTTTGATGTGTTCTAAGGTCAAAGCTGAGCATCAGAAACCATCAGGTCTAGTACAACAACCTGAAATCCCAGAATGGAAATGGGAAAACATTACCATGGATTTCATCACTAAATTGCCAAGGTCTGCAAGTGGTTTTGATACTATTTGGGTAATAGTTGATCGTCTCACCAAATCAGCACACTTCCTGCCAATAAGAGAAGATGACAAGATGAAGAAGTTAGCACGACTGTATTTGAAGGAAGTCATCTCCAGACATGGAATACCAATCTCTATTATCTCTGATAGGGATGACAGATTTATTTCAAGATTCTGGCAGACATTACAGCAAGCATTAGGAACTCGTCTAGACATGAGTACTGCCTATCAACCACAAACTGATGGGCAGAGCGAAAGGACGATACAAACGCTTGAAGACATGCTACGAGCATGTGTTATTGATTTCGGAAACAGTTGGGATCGACATCTATCGTTAGCAGAATTTTCCTACAACAATAGCTACCATTCAAGCATTGAGATGGCTCCGTTTGAAGCACTTTATGGTAGAAAGTGCAGGTCTCCGATTTGTTGGAGTGAAGTGGGGGATAGACAGATTACGGGTCTGGAGATAATACAAGAAACTACCGAGAAGATCATCCAAATTCAACAACGGTTGAAAACCGCCAAAGTCGACAAAAGAGCTACGCCGACATTAAAAGAAAAGATATAGAATTTGAAATTGGAGAGATGGTCATGCTTAAGGTTGCACCTTGGAAAGGTGTTGTTCAATTTGGTAAACGAGAGAAATTAAATCCAAGGTATATTGGACCATTCAAGATTATTGATCGTGTCGGACCAGTAGCTTACCGAATTGAGTTACCTCAACAACTCGCGGCTGTACATAACACTTTCCACGTCTCGAATTTGAAGAAATGTTTTACTAAAGAAGATCTCACTATTCCGTTGGACGAAATCCAAATCAATGAAAAACTTCAATTCATTGAAGAACCCGTTGAAATAATGGATCGTGAGGTTAAGAGACTTAAACAAAACAAGATACCGATTGTTAAGGTTCGATGGAATGCTCGTAGAGGACCCGAGTTCACCTGGGAACGAGAAGATCAGATGAAGAAGAAGTACCCGCACTTATTTCCAGAAGATGAGCCAACACCTCCAATCGCTTAAAATTTCGGGACGAAATTTATTTAACGGGTAGGTACTATAGTGACCCGAACTTTTCCAAACCTTTCTATGATTATATGTTTAATGAAAACTATATTTACATGATTAAATGTTTCCAACATGTTAAGTAATCAAACTTGTTAAGACTTGGTTAATTGAAACGGAAATTTTGTAAACGTCTGATTACCCAGTTTGACCAATGATTCACGAACGTTAAAACTTGTAAAAACTATATGATGACCTATATATGGATATATATATATATATATATATATATATATATATATATATATATATATATATATATATATATAGTTAACATGATATTATGATAAGTAAACATATCATTAAGTATATTAGCAATGAACTACATATGTAAAAACAAGACTACTAACTTAATGATTTTGAAACGAGACATATATGTAACGATTATCGTTGTAACGACATTTAATGTATATATATCATATTAAGATATATTAATAAATCATGATATTATGATAATGTAATAATTTAACATCTCATTTGATTTAATAAACAATGGGTTAACAACATTTAACAAGATCGTTAACCTAAAGGTTTCAAAACAACACTTACATGTAACGACTAACGATGACTTAACGACTCAGTTAAAATGTATATACATGTAGTGTTTTAATATGTATTCATACACTTTTGAAAGAATTCAAGACACTTATCAAAATACTTTTACTTAACAAAAATGGTTACAATTACATCCTCGTTCAGTTTCATCAACAATTCTACTCGTATGCACCCGTATTCGTACTCGTACAATACACAACTTTTAGATGTATGTACTATTGATATATACACTCCAATGATCAGCTTTTAGCAGCCCATGTGAGTCACCTAACACATGTGGGAACCATCATTTGACAACTAGCATGAAATATCTCATAAAATTACAAAAATATGAGTAATCATTCATGACTTATTTACATGAAAACAAAATTACATATCCTTTATATCTAATCCATACACCAACGACCAAAAACACCTACAAACACTTTCATTCTTCAATTTTCTTCATCTAATTGATCTCTCTCAAGTTCTAACTTCAAGTTCTAAGTGTTCTTCATAAATTCTACAAGTTCTAGTTACATAAAATCAAGAATACTTTCAAGTTTGCTAGCTCACTTCCAATCTTGTAAGGTGATCATCCAACCTCAAGAAATCTTTGTTTCTTACAGTAGGTTATCATTCTAATACAAGGTAATAATCATATTCAAACTTTGGTTCAATTTCTATAACTATAACAATCTTATTTCAAGTGATGATCTTACTTGAACTTGTTTTCGTGTCATGATTCTGCTTCAAGAACTTCGAGCCATCCAAGGATCCGTTGAAGCTAGATCCATTTTTCACTTTTCCAGTAGGTTTATCCAAGGAACTTAAGGTAGTAATGATGTTCATAACATCATTCGATTCATACATAAAAAGCTATCATATTCGAAGTGGTAAACTAGTAATCACTAGAACATAGTTTAGTTAATTCTAAACTTGTTCGCAAATAAAATTAATCCTTCTAACTACACTTTTAAAATCAACTATACACATGATCTATATCTATATGATATGCTAACTTAATTATTTAAAACCCGGAAACACGATAAACACCATAAAACCGGATTTACGCCGTCGTAGTTACAACCGGGGGCTGTTTTGATTTGGATAATTAAAAACTATGAAAAACTTTGATTTAAAAGCTATACTTCTGGGAAAATGATTTTTCTTATGAACATGAAACCATATCCAAAAATCATGGTTAAACTCAAAGTGAAAGTATGTTTTTCAAAACAGTCATCAAGATGTCGTTCTTTCGACGGAAATGACTACCTCTTTCAAAAATGACTTGTAACTTGTATTTCCGACTATAAACCTATACCTTCTCTGTTTAGTTTCATAAAGTCAAGTTCAATACGAAACCGTGGCCGCTTAAATCACTCAAAACGGATTAAAACGAAGAAATGGCGAGCAAAACAAAATTGGTAAAAACCACTCATTTTAGCTACGTGAAAATTGGTAACAAATCTATTCCAACCATAACTTAATCAACTTGTATTGTATATTATGTAATCTTGAGATACCATAGACACGTATACAATGTTTCGACCTATCATGTCGACACATCTATATATATTTTGGAACAACCATAGACACTCTATATGTGAATGTTGGAGTTAGCTATACAGGGTTGAGGTTGATTCCAAAATATATATATAGTTTGAGTTGTGATCAATACTAAGATACGTATACACTGGGTCGTGGATTGATTCAATATAATATTTATCGATTTATTTCTGTACATCTAACTGTGGACAACTAGTTGTAGGTTACTAACGAGGACAGCCGACTTAATAAACTTAAAACATCAAAATGTATTAAAAGTTTTGTAAATATATTTTAAACATACTTTGATATATATGTATATATTGTTATAGGTTTGTGAATCAACCACTGGCCAAGTCTTACTTCCCGACGAAGTAAAAAAATCTGTGAAAGTGAGTTATAGTCCCACTTTTAAAATCTAATATTTTTGGGATGAGAATACATGCAGGTTTTATAAATGATTTACAAAATAGACACAAGTACGTGAAACTACATTCTATGGTTGAATTATCGAAATCGAATATGCCCCTTTTTATTAAGTCTGGTAATCTAAGAATTAGGGAACAGACACCTGATAATGCTAAAAACGAACATATATTTCATAGCATTATTCCTCAAGAAAGACAAGCTTTTAGTTGCAATTGTTCTATTTACAAGTGATATTCGTTTAAATAATAAAAGGTGAAGACAAAAGACAGATTCGACGAATTGAAGACGCAAACGACCAAAAAGCTCAAAAGTACAAAAGACAATAAAAAAGGTTCCAATTATTGATAAGAAACGTCTCGAAATTACAAGAGTACAAGATTCAAAACGCAAAGTACAAGATATTAAATTGTACGCAAGGACGTTCAAAAATCCGGAACCGGGACCACAGTCAACTCTTAACGCTCGACGCAACGGACTAAAAATTACAAGTTAACTATGTATATAAATATAATATAATATATAATTAATTATATTAATTATATATATATATTATATTTATAAATAAAAAACCGTCGGAAGAGAAAGACTCCAAGGACTGAGCTGTAAATTCATTCTCCGCGACTCGCGGAGTTTGAAGAGGATTTCACCGCGAGTCGCGGAGCCCCAAATTTAAAAACTGCCTATAAAGCAAACCGAATTCTGATCATTTTTCATAATCTTTTTCTCTCTTCTCTCATATATACGTAAAATATATATATATAATTTATATTTTAATTTTAATTTTAATTTTAATCCTAATAATAAGGGTATGTTAGCGAATGTTGTAAGGGTGTAAGTCGAAATTCTGTCCGTGTAACGCTACGCTATTTTTAATCATTGTAAGTTATGTTCAACCTTTTTATATTAATGTCTCGTAGCTAAGTTATTATTATGCTTATTTAAAACGAAGTAATCATGATGTTGGGCTAATTACTAAAATTGGGTAATTGGGCTTTGTACCATAATTGGGGTTTGGACAAAAGAACGACACTTGTGGAAATTAGACTATGGGCTATTAATGGGCTTTATATTTGTTTAACTAAATGAAAGTTTGTTAATGTTAATATAAAGATTTACAATTGGGCGTCCCTATAAATTACCATATACACTCGATCGGACACGATGGGCGGGGTATTTATATGTACGAATAATCGTTCATTTAACCGGACACGGGAATGGATTAATAGCCACTAGAATAATTAAAACAGGGGTGAAATAACATTCAAGGGTAATTGGTGTAATTGTTAACAAAGTAGTAAAACCTTGGTTTACACGCAGTCGATAACCTGGTGTATTCATTAAACAAAGTATTAAAACCTTGTTACAATTCGAATCCCCAATTAGTTGGAATATTTAACTTCGGGTATAAGAATAATTTGACGAGGGCACTCGCACTTTATATTTATGACTGATGGACTGTTATGGACAAAAACCAGACGGACATATTAAATAATCCAGGACAAAGGACAATTAACCCATGGGCATAAAACTAAAATCAACACGTCAAACATCATGATTACGGAAGTTTAAATAAGCATAATTCTTTTATTTCATATTTAATTTCCTTTATTTTATATTTAATTGCACTTCTAATTATCGCATTTTTATTGTTATTGTATTTAATTGCACTTTTAATTATCGTACTTTTTAATTATCGCAAGTTTATTTTATCGCACTTTTATTATTCGCAATTTCATTATCGTTATTTACTTTACGCTTTAATTTAAGTCTTGTATTTATTTTTAATATTTTACATTTGGTTTTAACTGCGACTAAAGTTTTAAAATCGACAAACCGGTCATTAAACGGTAAAAACCCCCCTTTATAATAATAATATTACTTATATACATATTTGTATTTTTATAAAAGTAAACTAATATAGCGTTGAGCTTTGTTTAAAGATTTCCCTGTGGAACGAACCGGACTTACTAAAAACTACACTACTGTACGATTAGGTACACTGCCTATAAGTGTTGTAGCAAGGTTTAAGTATATCCATTCTATAAATAAATAAATATCTTGTGTAAAATTGTATCGTATTTAATAGTTTTTCCTAGTAAAATATAAGCTATTTTATATACACCTCGCATAACATCAAGTATTTTTAGCGCCGCTGCCGGGGAACCTCTTAAACACCGGAAGCGCAACGCTAATATTAAAAAAAAAAAAGATTTTTATTTTACTTTTATTAAAAGTCGCTTTTGTAAAAATACGTTTTAAAAATTCGAAAATATAAAAAGAAAAACAAAAATTTATATATTTTTAAAAGTTTGTTAAAAGTTTTATAAGTTTCTTTATTTTTATTTTAGTTTATAAAAATATAAGTTTTATTTAAAATATCTTTTATTTATTTAAAAACAGAAAACAGAAAATAAAAAAATAAATAAAGAAAAAACGCGTCGAATTTCATAAGTTGTCATCTGAATTTCTGAACCCCGCGACTCGCGGGATTTGATGCAATAAATACCGCGACTCGCGGAGACTTTCTGACAGGCGACAAAACCCTAATCCTGCATTAATTACGGGTTATTTAATAATTATTATTATTATTAAACCCTAATTATTATTATTATTATAATTAATTTTATTTTAACTTTTACTTTTTATTTAATTTATGTATTTAGTATAAATTAGTTTTATTAAATTGTAAAATTAGTAGTTTTATTAAATAAATAATATTTTTATAAAAATTGTACTTTTTACAACTTTTTGTATATTTTTATATTTTGTTCCTTTTTAATCGTTTTAGCGTAACTTTTGTATTTTTAGCTCATATTTAATTTTAAACTTAGTTTTTGCTATAGTCATTTTTACTCCTAGATTTTTAGGCTTTGCCGTAGAATTCCTTAAGTGCTTTTTCTTTAGACTAAGATTTAGGTGCTTTAGAATTTTGCGACGCCTTTTTAAGTTTTAGTTTCTTTTTAAGTTATTTCCATTTGGGATTTAGTTTTTCTTGTAAGCTTTAATATTTTTAGACACCTTTTACTATGTATCAATTATCATTCCAATTAGTAATTTCAATTTGCGATTATAATTTTAAGTTAGTTGTAGTAATAAGGTTAGGTTAGTCAAGTATTTTTAAGTTTTTATAAGTTTCTTTTATTTTTCCGTCACCTTTTATTTTGCAACCATTTTTTCTTTTTCGACCTTTTTCGACGAACTCTTTTTCTTTCTTATTTCTCGCTATTCTAGTTTTAGGACATAGATTTTTATTCTACTTCTTATCTAAATTTCTTAAAATTACGAAAATTTATTTTAAGTGGTTAAATTAATAGACATCAAAATTTTCTGGTTCGTAGTAATAGTTGGATTTGTACGTGGACCGGGTTATTGGAGCCAAACAGTCCTCAATTATATTGAGACCAAACGAATCCTGCCCCTCTGCTGCATCTTTTGGCTATTCGAAACGTGGGCAAAATCAGAAAAGAGTATTAATTGGATAACTTATTATAATTTTTCTTCCTTTTTAAAACTAATAGGATATTCAGTGAATGCACCGAGCAAGACGTTCACCACCTTTTGTACGTTCACCACCTGTAACTCGATCAAGACATTTAGCATATATAACCGCCGTTGATTTTTCTTTAGAATCGTCATCCAGTCGACCAAGTACTTCAGTTCAAATTTCCGATAATCCATTTTTTGAACCCGACCTCACAATTGAGAATCCGGAGAATATTCAGGAACGGTTCGTAGATCCTGAACCATTAAACTTTCCTCCGGAGCCACCAATCATTCAAACAGAGATTGTTGAGGAACGAACCATTAAATCAGAATCATCTAGTGATACCGATTCAACAAATTCAATTATGGAAAATCTGGAACCTTTAAGCATGGAAGACCGAATGAGAGCTAAACGCACTGGCCAAGGTCACGCAATTACTCATCCAGACATTAATGCACCAGATTATGAAATCAAAGGACAAATTCTACACATGGTGACTAATCAATGCCAATTTAGTGGTGCGCCGAAGGAAGATCCAAATGAACATCTACGTACCTTTAATAGGATCTGCACACTATTTAAAATCCGAGAAGTGGAGGATGAACAGATATTTCTCATGTTATTTCCCTGGACTTTAAAGGGAGAAGCCAAAGATTGGTTGGAATCGTTACCTGAAGGGGCGATTGATACATGGGACGTTTTAGTTGACAAATTTCTTAAACAATTCTTTCCTGCATCTAAAGCCGTAAGACTTCAAGCAGAAATTGTTACGTTCACACAGAAACCAAATGAAACTCTATATGAGGCGTGGACAAGATATGGAAAGTTATTAAGAGGATGTCCGCAACATGGTTTAGACACCTGTCAAATAGTACAAATATTCTACCAAGGATGCGACATCACTACAAGGAAAGACATAGATATAGCAGCTGGTGGTTCTATTATGAAGAAAACCGAAACTGATGCTTACAAAATTATTGATAATACTGCTTCCCACTCACATGAGTGGCACCAAGAAAAAGATATCATTAGATCATCTAAAGCAGCTAGAGCCGATTCTAGCCATGACTTAGATTTCATTTCTGCAAAGATAGATGCTGTGGAGAGACGAATGGAAAAGATGACTAAGGATATTCACTCAATACGAATTAGTTGTGAGCAGTGTGGAGGACCACATTTGACAAAAGATTGTCTCAGTATTGAATTAACAATGGAACAAAGAGAGAATATTTCATACATAAACCAAAGGCCTGGAAATAATTATCAGAATAATTATCAACCGCCAAGACCGATTTACAATCAAAACCAGAATTATAACCGAAATATTCCATACAACAACCAACAAGGTCCTAGCAATCAACAAGTATCTAATAACAATTACAATCAGCAAAGACCTAATTTTCAAAACAAACCACCACAACAAACCGATGATAAAAAGCCGAATTTAGAAGATATGATGACGAAGCTAGTTGAAACTCAAACGCAGTTTTTCACATCTCAAAAACAAACCAATGAACAAAATGCTCAAGCATTTAGAAATCAACAAGCTTCTATTCAAAATCTGGAACAAGAAGTAAGTAACCTAGCAAGGTTAATAGGTGAAAGAAAACCGGGAAGTCTACCTAGTGATACAAATGCTAACCCCCGAAATGAAACAGCTAAAGCCATTACCACAAGAAGTGGTACAACACTTAAACCACCTGAAATACCTGTAACTTCTGATGAAACTATTCCTACTCCACAAGAACCACAACCTGATCAAGATAAGGAAAAAGAACCGGTAGTTGAAAAGGTTAATGAAGATAACACAGTTAAGGATAAACCTTAAGTTAAACCATACCAACCACCACTTCCTTACCCAAGTAAAATGAAGAAAGAAAAACTTGAAGCCGAGCAATCCAAATTCTTGGATATGTTTAAACAGATAAATGTAAATCTTCCTTTCATTGATGTGATTTCAGGAATGCCTAGATATGCTAAATTCTTGAAAGATCTAATCTCAAATAGAAAGAAAATGGAAGAACTCTCGGCTGTTACTATGAATGCTAATTGTTCAGCAGTGTTGTTGAATAAGATACCAGAAAAATTATCTGATCCAGGAAGTTTCACAATTCCATGTTTTCTGGATAGTCTTAGTTCAATAGAAGCATTGGCAGACTTAGGTGCTAGTATAAATCTAATGCCGTATTCACTATACGCTAAACTAGACCTTGGAGAATTGAAACCAACCAGAATAAGCATACAACTAGCCGATAGATCAATAAAATATCCTAGAGGGATAATGGAGAACATGCTAGTTAAAGTTGGTACTTTAGTATTTCCAGTAGATTTTGTTGTTTTGGACATGGAAGAAGATTCTCAAGTTCCTCTCATATTAGGAAGACCATTCTTAAACACGGCTAAAGCAATGATAGACGTGTTCGGTAAGAAACTGACCCTAAGTATAGAGGATGAGAGTGTTACCTTTTCAGTTGATAGAGCAATGCAACAACCACAATCTGCAGATGATACATGTTATTATATTCAAACTATAGATGCACATGCAGAATTATTAGAAGAATTTCCAGAATTACAAGGAACAGGAGAATGTTCTTTAGGAGAAGGTAATGAACCAATTGATGAAGCTGAAATGTTAGCTACACTTATAGCTAATGGATATGAACCAACAACAGAAGAAATTCAAATGCTAAAAGAAGAAGACAGATATCGATACAAATCATCGATAGAAGAACCTCCGAAATTAGAGTTACTATTGTTTTCTAGATGGATTTTCCGGATATTTTCAAATTCCAATAGCACCCGAAGACCAAGAGAAAACCACATTCACGTGCCCTTATGGTACTTTTGCTTACAAACGCATGCCATTTGGACTTTGCAACGCCCCTGCAACCTTTCAAAGGTGTATGATGGCGATTTTTCACGACATGATAGAAGAATGCATGGAAGTTTTCATGGATGACTTTTCAGTCTTCGGTGATACATTTAAATCATGTCTAGTTAATCTGGAACGAATGCTAATTAGATGCGAAAAATCAAATCTAGTACTTAATTGGGAGAAATGCCATTTCATGGTTAAAGAAGGCATCGTTCTTGGACATAAAATTTCAAAAGAAGGAATTGAAGTGGATAGAGCTAAAGTAGATGTAATTGCTAAACTCCCACATCCCACCAATGTTAGAGGAGTTAGGAGTTTTCTAGGGCATGCCGGTTTTTACCGACGTTTCATAAAAGATTTTTCTAAAATTGCCACTCCTATGAATAAACTCCTAGAAAAGGATGCGCCATTCATCTTTTCAGATGAGTGTATCAAATCTTTTAATATTCTTAAAGAGAAACTCACTAATGCGCCAATCATGATAACACCAAATTGGAATCTACCATTTGAACTAATGTGCGATGCAAGTGATTTTGCAATGGGAGCCGTTTTAGGACAAAGGATTGAAAAACGATTTCAACCTATATATTATGCTAGTAAGACATTACAAGGAGCACAAACGAACTATACAACTACTGAAAAAGAACTCCTTGCTATTGTCTTTGCTTTTGACAAATTTCGTTCATATCTCGTTCTAGCAAAAACGGTGGTCTATACCGACCATTCTGCTCTTAGATACCTATTTTCAAAACAAGATGCTAAACCAAGATTAATCCGTTGGATCTTACTCTTACAAGAGTTTGATATTGAAATCCGAGATAAAAGAGGAGCAGAAAATCTCGCCGCTGATCATCTTTCTCGTCTTGAAAATCCCGAATTAGAAGTTCTAAATGAATCGGCCATACAAGACAACTTCCCTGATGAATATCTATTGAAGATAGATTATAAAGAAATCCCATGGTTTGCAGACTATGCAAACTACTTAGTTTGTGGATTCCTTGAAAAAGGATTATCGTACCAAAAACGAAAGAAATTCTTCAGTGATATAAAACACTATTTCTGGGAAGATCCACATTTGTTTAAAAGTTGTCCCGATGGAATAATACGCCGATGTATATTTGGAGATGAAGCTAGTAAAATATTAAACCATTGTCACACAGGACCAACAGGAGGGCATTATGGGCCTCAACTAACAGCAAGAAAAGTTTATGAAGCTGGATTCTATTTGCCTACAATTTACAAAGACGCATACCTTCTTTGCAAATCCTGTGATGCATGTCAAAGGGCCGGAAAAATAAGTCAACGTGATGAAATGCCACAAAATGTCATCCAAGTATGTGAAGTATTTGACATTTGGGGTATTGACTTTATGGGTCCATTTCCAAAATCTCATAATAATCTATATATACTCGTAGCCATTGATTATGTATCTAAATGGGCGGAAGCACAAGCTATCCCAACTAATGATGCACGAGTTGTAGTCAACTTTTTAAAACGTCTTTTTGCAAGGTTTGGAACACCGAAAGCTTTAATAAGTGATCGGGGTACTCATTTCTGTAATAATCAACTTGAGAAAGTTCTTAAAAGATATGGAGTAACTCATAAAATTTCCACCGCATATCATCCACAAACAAGTGGACAAGTTGAAAATACCAACTGAGCTTTAAAACGTATTCTAGAGAAAACCGTAGGATCAAATATGAAGGAATGGTCCATTAAATTGGAGGATGCACTCTGGGCTTTTAGAACAGCCTACAAAACTCCAATTGGAACCACACCTTTTAGACTTGTTTATGGAAAAGCATGTCATCTTCCAGTAGAAATTGAACACAAAGCATTTTGGGCTTTGAAGACATGTAATCTTGATTTACATGAAGCCGGACGTCTACGATTAAGTCAACTAAACGAATTAGAAGAATTAAGACATGAAGCATACGAAAATTCGTTAATCTATAAAGAAAGAACGAAGAAATGGCATGATAAAAGAATCAGAAGTTCAAAAGAATTTAAAGAAGGAGACAGAGTTCTTCTTTTCAATTCACGATTCAAGCTATTTCCTGGAAAATTGAAATCAAGATGGTCTGGACCATTCATAGTCAAAAGAGTTTTCCCATACGGAACGATAGAATTAATAAATTCAAATGGGATTGAATTTAAAGTTAATGGTCACAGAGTTAAACATTACATACATGGTCCGATGGAAGTCGACAACGAAGTTAATCACAATTTTGACACCACAGCTAACTAAGTGTGGGGAGAATCAAGTCTTTAAAGGATAATATGTATTTCTGTTAGAGTTAGATTGTCTGTTTTCGTGTAGTTCTCGAAAATGGAACCCGAATGGTCTTTCCCTAGCAGACCCTAAAGAACTAGTCTTCTCCCCCCATTCTGAATTTTTATTTTTTTTAGGTTTTTACAAAATGAAGACTGCCTGTGAACTAAACCATGGTCTAATGCTACACGCTTTGATCACTAAAAGAAATAATGACATACTACCGAGTGAAATAGTATCAGTAATCAGAGAAAGAATGGACGGAGTTAGAAAAGAATCCAGATGCGAAGATAATAAGTTACAATTTGGTAAAGGAAAATCAAAATCCGCAGCGAAAAGAAGAGCACGACACCTAGAACGATGTCACAAATGCGGAAAATGGTCACATGGAGGTAAATGTTCAAATAATCAAACCTATTCAAATACCGAATTTGTTACTTTATGCAGAGACGGACCGTTCATATGTTTAGAAGAAAAGACACTGAATGCTCGAGGTTACGCCTATGTAGCCATGGAAAACCAATTAAACCGACTATCTTATGAATGGGATAGATCATATAACTAAGAAATCTATTTCACAGATATGTCTGTACAGTTTTTATTTTTATTTTTTTTATTTTTTAACCTTTTGATAATAAACGCTAATTTGTTCGCTAAAAAGTATTAAATTGGTATTGAATAAAATTAGGTTTGGCGACCGAAATTATTGATATCATTCAAAAATTTATTACATCACTGCGAAATTTAACGTTTATTCTTAAGGTATAAATATCTTTAAACAATCAACCCAAAATATTTCAAAAATTCGTCATGAGTTAAATTAGGTCTTGGAACCGAAATTACTTTACCGAAAAGAGGGGCGCATATTTTTGATAATATTTGATTGATTAAAGTGGGATAAAAAGAAAAAAAAAGATTTTTAATTTTATTTTTACCATGTTTTTAAAAATTAATATTTAAATCTTAAATTAATATTGTAAACTTTGTAAAAACAATATATTTAAAATTGTAAATATTTGAAAAATTAATATAAGTTTGGTATGAATTTATAATATGAATTTTTTAAATTAAGATCAGTGTGAACTTTTAATTTTTAAAATATGAATTTTTAATTTTATGCATTTCAAATTTTAAGTTTGGTGTGAATTTTTAATATTAATTTTGAATTTTATATTTAAGTTGTGTGAATTTAAAAACAAAAATTTACTTTATCTCATTAAGTTAAGAATATAATTTTTAAAATTCGTCGTAAGTTGAAGACTAGGTCTTTGAACCGAAATTGATTTACCCGAGGGAGGGACGAGAACTTTTATTATCATTATTTTTAATCTTATTGAATTAGAGTATGCCAAAAACATTGAAAAAAAACCCAAAAATCTTAGCTTTTAAAACAATCGCTACAAAAAGACAAATTTTAAAATTTTGTCGAAGGACGGACTAGGACATCGATCCGAAACGACCTCGTCCTAAATAACAAGGGAAACAAAATTTTAAAATTAAGTACTTAATTGTTTTAATAAGTTAAAGTTTATATAAAAAAAAAAATATACCAAACTCCGCGACTCGCGGAGTTTGGAGGGTAAATCCCCGCGACTCGCGGAGGGACCAATTCCCAGAAAAAAATAAAACGTAAAAAACAGAGCAGTTCACTCCCCCACCCAAAAATACTGCGAAGAACAGCGAACAAAAACCCCAAAAACCCGAAAAATACACCCCAAAAATCCCAATTTTTAACCGTTAATCACCAAATTTTTTGCTAAAATCATGTTGAGAAGGATGCTATCTAAGAATTACTCAAGAAAAACGGTAAATTTCTACACCTAAACACCATTTAATCCGAAATTTGGTGTTCTTGAGCTATTTTTTCCCCAATTTGATTTTGATGCTTTTTAGTGTAATTATGCTTAAATTGTTTATGTATTATGCTTGTATAACCTAGATTGATGCTGTTTAACATGATTAGAAGCCTTAAACTTCAAATTTTAAATAATCTAGGGTTTGTGTTCTTGAGCAATTTGGGGCTTTTTGATATAAACAGGTTATGGCCGATTTTTGTCATGAATTGTTGCTAAATTGAGTAGTGTAACATGTCTAGGTAGTTAAATGATCCAAACTTTGAGCCTAAACATGATTTTGAGAATTAAAGTGGACTTTTTCAAGTCTAAAATTCATGAACTTGATTTTTGAAAGATAATGCCATTTGAGACTTGTTTAATTGCTAGTAATGATTATTTTGACATGTTATTTGAGTTGAATGCTTATGAACTTGGCGAACATTTTCGTATATGCTTATTTGAAAAAGTGTAGATTTGATAAAAATGTGAAAATGAGCTTAAGTTTGATATAAATTGATAATGTCATTGTAATTATTTTGATTGATGATTTTGCTGACACTAATGCATATTTGGATGCACAAAAATTGTGTTTGATGTGTTTTGCAGAATGAAAGGGGTGAATCTTCATCCCAAGCCCGCAATGCTCCTGCTGAGAATTTGGAACAACATGAGGTGGATAACTACTACAAGCAGGATATACCTCATCCAGTCATGACCTTTTCCGATATGCACTTGGAAGAGTTGCACCCGAACCTGAGATTTGACAGACTTTGGATAGATTATCCAAAATATCAAAGGGGTTTGCATACTCTTCATTCTAAGGTTGTTGAGGTACCGAGGGTCATAGAATGGGGACCCTTAGAAGGTGTAGAATTGGCCGGGCCAATTAGGGAATTACTTGTACAGAGGTATGGTAATTCTTCTTTTAATGACTGGGTATGTTTATTCACCATACGTAGACCTGTATATAAAGTATGGTGTGAAGAATTGTTATGTAGTATAGAGTTGAATGATCGGGTAGCTAGTTTAACCAATAGTTCTTTTATTAGATTTTTGTTAAGCGGTTCGATGCGCCACATGTCTTTACTAGACATGGCTCAGGCATTACGTATATATACGCCTGAGGAGTTAGCGTCTGCCGATTGTAGAGGATTGATACTAAACGGTAGAAAGATAGATGAAAATTTTGATACACACGGTGTGTGGAGTCAAATGACAAGCCATCACCGTTTCAAAGGGGGAAATTACTCTTATTTGGATATAGATAGAGCCAAATTAAGAGTGATACATAGGTTTTTAGCTAATTCGATTACACAAAGGGGTAAAAACAAAGAAAAGGTAAATGAACAAGATTTGTTTTACCATATGTGTATTCGAGACCCACAAAGCGCTGTAAGTATACCATATTATGTGGGTTATTATTTATCAGCTATGGTTCGGGGGATGCGACCACATAGCATAATAGGAGGTGGTATTTTTATTACTTTGATTGGTGAATATCTCGGTGTGGATATAAGTCGGGGGGGATTATTACTAGAAGAGCCGGAACCCCGCGATACTATAGGTTTAAATGTATACCATGGTGCGAAAGTTTTGAAGAGGCGAAATAACGCCGCAGTACGATACCATGGTAGACATCCACAGGTGGAGAGAAACCAGCAGCAAGGTAATATAGGAGGGGGGAATGAGATGCAAGAAATGCATAGGTTTATAGCTTCTCAGGAATACAAAAATGCTAGACAGAGAGCATTTGAAGATTGGCAAGTTCATCAGAACCAAATCATAGCTCATTGCCAACATATAGGTAGAAACTATATTCCTACACCGAAACCCATCTTCCCTCCTTGGTCTATAGAGATGCAGCCACCATATCCTACGTATGACCCTGCCGAAGCATTCTATAGCACCTATGGTTATGCCTGGAACCCCTATTGGTACCAATATCATCCTTAGTTTACTTATTATTTTTTTTATTTTGTAATTTGTAATTATTGATACGTTTAATACTTTTGTTAATATTGTAATCATTTTTATAATTATCTAACTTTTATTCTTAGATTTTAATAATTTTTGAATGTGGGGTAATATACCAAACTTCAAAAATATGTATATATGTTTGCAGTTTATCTTATGTACACAACAGGGTAAAACAACGCATTTTCAAAGACTGGCATTAAGTTCAGCAAAAGCAACTAATTTTGACGACAAGATGCAAAATATATGTGAAATAACAACAAGACGGAATGAACAAATGATGTGCACCATTTATCATTCAGCAAACAAACGCCAATATATTTGGAAACTTTGGTAAAATTTAATCATTTTCACACAAATCACCCTCAATAATTTAAATTGTTACTGATTTCTTGCAAATGAGGGCATTGCAAGATCTTAAGTGTGGGAAGGGGTTAAATTCTTTCGGATTTTAAAATTTTTATTTTATACACTTGGTTACCATTAAAAATACTAGTAAAGCAGTAGTTGTATTAGAATCTAGTGCTCTCTGATAATAAAGAACAGCCCTGGTCTTATATACTGACTACCCAATTCTAGTAAAATTTTTCAAAATTTTCAATTAAATGAATTCAAAATCATGTTTATACATATTTATGAACGATAAAACTAGGTTTTAACACCGAAATTATTGTTACCTCGGAAAGGAAATAAATTGAGAAACAAACTAAAATGTTAAAATTCATTTAAAATGGAATAGAGGACGATAAAAAGGAAAATAAAAGCCAAGTGTGGGAAAATTTACCAAGTTATCTTAAACATATGTCACATATATCTGTAACAAATAACTGAAAATACTTTTGCTTTGGACTAAACTAAACTGTTTTACCCGATGAAAGAAAAGAAGAGATGGATCTACACGATGAATCAATTCCATCATTAAAAGGAAGTAAAGTCTTCCGAAAAAGACACGCGCTTCTTGATTTAGGTCATGAAGTTGTCGTCCAGACCAGCTGTAGGTTGACGAAAAATCTAGAAAAGTCATCACTAAAATCAGCAGGAAATCCACGGACCTCAGCATTAAAAAGGGTCGCCATGTGGTCAGATTTATCCTAACCATGAGAAGGATTTATCTTGTACAATGGGGGGGCACCATGCAAATTAGCTGGATAAGACTAATGAATCAGATCTCCAGAAAGGATAATCTCCTTAAAGATTAAAAATCAGCTTTTAAGACTGATATTACTCAATCCTAGAGATTGACCTTAAAGATTGAGAATTCAAACTCATGGAATTCAATGATATCTAAACTCGAGCTTGAACGAGAAAATATTTTGATCAAAATTATAAACCGATTTGTTTTCTGAAAACCCTATTTTCAATGCGTTCATTACCATTGAACGTAAAATCCTAGGAATTCACCTGGAATTCATTAGGTCACCTGAACCAAATCGGGTGTCAACCGTAAGAACGGTGGTTGCATAGCATGGTCAAAGACAGGACTTTGTGCCAGACCGAAAAATTATAAGGGTGAGCTTTACTATTGCTCCTACCAAGGATAGTAATTGCGTCCGACACGTTATAGACCATAATTAAAAGCATGTCAGGGGACATTGCCTTAACAGTTGCTTGTTCAACGCTTTCCTTTACAACCGGACGGTAGTTTATCGAAAGGTAATATACGGGACAAGTAAACTGGACGTGTTGCTTTCCAAATACAAGGTTAGCAAGTGGGTGACACAAAACAGCAAGTTTTGAGCTAAAATTTTCAATTCTGAAACCCACCAAACCAACAAAAATATTTTACAAACACCGGTAAAGGGTTATCCCGGAAAACTTATCTAGGGTAAAAACTAGATTTAATTTTCAAAAGATCAAATGTTTTCATAAAGATCCAATTTCCTTAATGGATCTAAATTTTTATAGTCATGTGGGACTGTAAACCATATCGTTACTACCATTGTTTATACCGCCGTATAGAAAATCACTGATGTACAAAGTGTGAAGAATAAAGAAGTGATTCTAGTATTTCAAAACGATATTGCTTGAGGACAAGCAACGCTCAAGTGTGGGAATATTTGATAATGCTAAAAACGAACATTTATTTCATAGCATTATTCCTCAAGAAAGACAAGCTTTTAGTTGCAATTGTTCTATTTACAAGTGATATTCGTTTAAATAATAAAAGGTGAAGACAAAAGACAGATTCGACGAATTGAAGACGCAAACGACCAAAAAGCTCAAAAGTACAAAAGACAATCAAAAAGGTTCCAATTATTGATAAGAAACGTCTCGAAATTACAAGAGTACAAGATTCAAAACGCAAAGTACAAGATATTAAATTGTACGCAAGGATGTTCGAAAATCCGGAACCGGGACCAGAGTCAACTCTTAACGCTCGACGCAACGGACTAAAAATTACAAGTTAACTATGTATATAAATATAATATAATATATAATTAATTATATTAATTATATATATATTATATTTATAAATAAAAAACCGTCGGCAGAGAAAGACTCCAAGGACTGAGCTGTAAATTCATTCTCCGCGACTCGCGGAGTTTGAAGAGGATTTCACCGCGAGTCGCGGAGCCCCAAATTTAAAAACTGCCTATAAAGCAAACCGAATTCTGATCATTTTTCATAATCTTTTTCTCTCTTCTCTCATATATACGTAAAATATATATATATATAATTTATATTTTAATTTTAATTTTAATTTTAATCCTAATAATAAGGGTATGTTAGCGAATGTTGTAAGGGTGTAAGTCGAAATTCTGTCCGTGTAACGCTACGCTATTTTTAATCATTGTAAGTTATGTTCAACCTTTTTATATTAATGTCTCGTAGCTAAGTTATTATTATGCTTATTTAAAACGAAGTAATCATGATGTTGGGCTAATTACTAAAATTGGGTAATTGGGCTTTGTACCATAATTGGGGTTTGGACAAAAGAACGACACTTGTGGAAATTAGACTATGGGCTATTAATGGGCTTTATATTTGTTTAACTAAATGAAAGTTTGTTAATGTTAATATAAAGATTTACAATTGGGCGTCCCTATAAATTACCATATACACTCGATCGGACACGATGGGCGGGGTATTTATATGTACGAATAATCGTTCATTTAACCGGACACGGGAATGGATTAATAGCCACTAGAATAATTAAAACAGGGGTGAAATTACATTCAAGGGTAATTGGTGTAATTGTTAACAAAGTAGTAAAACCTTGGTTTACACGCAGTCGATAACCTGGTGTATTCATTAAACAAAGTATTAAAACCTTGTTACAATTCGAATCCCCAATTAGTTGGAATATTTAACTTCGGGTATAAGAATAATTTGACGAGGGCACTCGCACTTTATATTTATGACTGATGGACTGTTATGGACAAAAACCAGACGGACATATTAAATAATCCAGGACAAAGGACAATTAACCCATGGGCATAAAACTAAAATCAACACGTCAAACATCATGATTACGGAAGTTTAAATAAGCATAATTCTTTTATTTCATATTTAATTTCCTTTATTTTATATTTAATTGCACTTCTAATTATCGCATTTTTATTATTATTGTATTTAATTGCACTTTTAATTATCGTACTTTTTAATTATCGCAAGTTTATTTTATCGCACTTTTATTATTCGCAATTTCATTATCGTTATTTACTTTACGCTTTAATTTAAGTCTTGTATTTATTTTTAATATTTTACATTTGGTTTTAACTGCGACTAAAGTTTTAAAATCGACAAACCGGTCATTAAACGGTAAAAACCCCCCTTTATAATAATAATATTACTTATATATATATATTTGTATTTTTATAAAAGTAAACTAATATAGCGTTGAGCTTTGTTTAAAGATTTCCCTGTGGAACGAACCGGACTTACTAAAAACTACACTACTGTACGATTAGGTACACTGCCTATAAGTGTTGTAGCAAGGTTTAAGTATATCCATTCTATAAATAAATAAATATCTTGTGTAAAATTGTATCGTATTTAATAGTTTTTCCTAGTAAAATATAAGCTATTTTATATACACCTCGCATAACATCAACACCCTAATTGACGCGAATCCTAAAGATAGATCTATTGGGCCTAACAAACCCCATCCAAAGTACCAGATGCTTTAGTACTTTGAAATTTATATCATATCCGAAGGGTGTCCCGGAATGATGGGGATATTCTTATATATGCATCTTGTTGATGTAGGTTACCAGGTGTTCACCATATGAATGATTTTTATCTCTATGTATGGGATGTATATTGAAATATGAAATCTTGTGGTCTATTGTTACGATTTGATATATATAGGTTAAACCTATAACTCACCAACATTTTTGTTGACGTTTAAAGCATGTTTATTCTCAGGTGAATATTAAGAGCTTCCGCTGTTGCATACTAAAATAAGGACAAGATTTGTAGTCCATGTTTGTATGATATTATGTAAAAACTGCATTCAAGAAACATATGTCGATGTAATATATTTCTATTATAAACCATTATGTAATAGTCGTGTGTAAACAGTATATTTTAGATTATCATTATTTGATAATCTACGTAATGCTTTTGAAACCTTTATTGATAAAATAAAGGTTATGGTTGTTTTAAAAATGAATGCAGTCTTTGAAAAATGTCTCATATAGAGGTCAAAACCTCGCAACGAAATCAATTAATATGGAACGTTTATAATCAATATGAACGGGACATTTCAACTTTGTCTCTAACTTGAAATTTCAAATCTCGCCTTTTAATCGTCGGTATAACTCCTTTGACGACTTCGATCCGTTTTCAGTCTCTCTTATATCTGAATGATCTTCTCAGTGTTTCGTGTATGATCTCAGGTCCAGTCAATTGACTATCCCCTAGTTCAGTCCAACATACGGGAGATCTACACTTTCTGCTGTAAAGTGCTTCAAAAGGCGCGGCCTTCATGCTAGTGTGGTAACTGTTGTTGTGCGAGAATTCTGCCAGTGGTAGATATTTATCCCATCCATTTTCGAAGTCGATAACACATGCCCTCAGCATGTTTTCTAATGTTTAGATGGTTCTTTTGCTTTGGCCATCTGCCTATGGATGATACGTTGTACTCATATCAAGTCGAGTTCCCATTGCCTTTTGCAATGCTTGCCAAAGTTTAACATAAACCTGCTGTCGAGGTCGGAGATAATAAATATTGGCACACTATGTCTAGAACCCACTTCCATTTGGTAAACTTGTGTCAACTTCTCCATCTTATCTGTTTCTTTAATTGGTAGAAAATGAGCTGATTTGGTGAGACGATCTACAACAACCCAAATGGTGTCATAACCTTCCACAGTCTTGGGTTACTTAGTAATAAAGTCCATAGTAATGCATTCCCATTTCCACTGGGGAATCTCTGGCTGTGTCAGCAGTCCTAACAGTTTCTGATGTTCTTCCTTAACCTTAGCACATGTCGAGCACTTACCAACATAGGTAGCAGTATAGGCTTTCATATTAGGCCACCAGTATAGTGTCTTAAGATCTTGATACATCTTGTCAGATCCAGGGTGAATATAATATCTTGTCTTGTGTGCCTCATCTAGCACTAGTTCCCTTAATCCGCCAAATTTCGGTACCCATATTCTGTCTATGAAGTATTTGGTTCCATCTTCTCGGACGTAAAATTTCTTATCCAATCCTCTAAGTGTCTCAGTTGAAATCTTCCCTTCTTTCAATGCTTCAAGTTGTGCATCGTGTATCTGAGAAGTGAGGTTCGTTCGGACAGTCATTTTCAGCGCTCTAATTCGGAGAGGTTTAGCCTTCTCTTTCCTACTCAAGGCATCTGCAACCACATTAGCCTTGCCAGGGTGATAGCAAATATTGCAATCGTAGTCGTTCAGTAGTTCTACCCAACGTCTCTGCCTCATGTTGAGCTGTTTTTGATCGAAGATATGTTGCAAGCTCTTGTGATCGGTGAAAACAGTAAACTTAGTACCATACAAGTAGTGTCTCCACATCTTCAGTGCAAAGACCACAGCACCAAGTTCCAAATCGTGCGTAGTGTAATTTTGTTCATGTACCTTCGGTTGTCGTGATGCATAGGCAATCACTTTCTTTCGTTACATCAACACGCAACCAAAACCCTGTCGTGAAGTATCAAAGTAAATCACGAAGTCCTAATTCCCTTCGGGTAAAGGCAAAATCAAAGCAGTAGTCAATTTCTGTTTTAACAAATGAAATGCAGACTCATGTTGCTCAGTCCACTCATACTTCTTGCCCTTGTGAGTCAATGCTGTTAACGGTCGGGCAATAGTAGAAAATCCCTCAATGAATCTTTTATAATAACCGGCGAGACCTAAGAATTGCCGAATCTGCATTGGTGATTTAGGAGTCTCCCATTTCTTGACCGTTTCTATCTTCGCAGGAACAACTTGAATACCATTGACACCTGCAAAATGACCCAAAAGTTGAACTTCTTGCAGCCTTAAGTCACACTTCAAAAATTTCGCGTACAACTGCTCTTTCTGAGCATCTCAAGTAGCAAACAGAGATGTTGTTCGTGTTCCTTCTCGTTCTTAGAATATACCAGGATATCATCAATAAACACAATAACAAACTTGTCTAGATATGACTTACACACACGTTTCATGAGATCCATGAACACTGCCGGTGCGTTCGTTAATCCAAGCGGCATTACTGTAAATTCATGATGTCCGTAGCGTGTTCTAAATGCTGTCTTCGGTATATCTGTCTCCTTTACTCTCATGTGATGGTAACCTGACCTCAGATCAATCTTAGATTAACGTCCCGATCCTTGCAACTGATCAAACAAATCATCGATCCTCGGTAATGGATATCTATTCTTGATAGTCAGCTTATTCAGTTCCCTGTAATCGATACAAAGTCTCATAGATCCATCTTTCTTCGTTACAAAAAGAACTGGAGCTCTCCATGGTGAAGAACTCAGTCGAATGAATCTATTGTTTAAAAGCTCTTGTAACTGACTAGACAGCTCTTGCAATTCTGAAGGTGCAAGTCTATATGGTGCGCGTGCTACAGGTGCTGCTTCCGGCATTAATTCAATCTGAAATTCTACGTCTCTTGTAGTGACCCGAACTTTTCCATGTTTATTTTATATTAAATGAAATTGATGTTTACATGATTAAGTGTTTTCAACATGTTAAGCAATCAAACTTGTTAAGACTTAATTAATTGAAATAGGTTTAATATAGATAATTGACCACCCAAGTTGACCGGTGATTCACGAACGTTAATATTTGTAAAAACTATATGATGACATATATATGTATATATATATATATATATATATATATATATACATATACATATATACATATATATATATACATACACACATAGGCGGAGGGAATAGGGTGGCTTTGGGATGTTGAGCCACCCTCAACAATTGAATTAGTAGTATTATAATATGTGAATTAATTTAGAGCCACCCACATTATATGAATACCAGCATCTCTATTTGGCTAGAAAATATATTTTTTATACACTGTATCCCAATTGTATACGGAGCATTTTAGTTTTTTAGCAACTGCCAACTTGGGCCCACTAACAATAAGAAATAACTTCCCATACGGCCATACCTATAATCTAAAATAAAATGGGCTGGAGCCCAATTTAATAAGAATAGATGATACATGAATACCCCGTTTTCTTTTTAAAAAATAGTTATATACAGATTTTGAAGGTGAATACCCTAAATCTTGAAACATTTTTTTTTTTTTTTAGAACAACGAATTTGGGATCACCCGAGGGGGACTTAACCACCCGTTGCGATCATCTCCCATTTCGACTATGCCGATGCAGTGATATTAACCCGCCCCCTATCGCTGCCCGGGAGGAAACCTTGAACCGATCCAAGGGCACGGCCAAGTAAAACCCCCCTCCCCTTTACCCCCCAACACAATGTGGGAAATGTGTCATGGGTGGATCCTTACATGGCAGGGATAGAATTGCATTAATTGTTGCCCTGGAGTGGAGTCGAACTCCTGACCTCAAGTGTGTTAGAGGCAGGCCACTACCACTCAGGTACAACTGCAATCCTCTAAATCTTGAAACTTACCTCTAGGCGTTTACGATTTACGAATTGGGACAAAGAAAATAATCGGATCTTGCGAGGTTAATAATATCTATTTTTCCTCTTTTCAACTTTTTTGTATTTCATTAAATTAATAAATTGATGTTTATTGTTTTAATTTGCAATGGCGGAGCCAGGAGTTAACGTTAAGAGTGACACTACGGACTCAAAGTAACGTTAAGGGTGGCCAATTGAGGAAGGTTTGTAAATTTTAACGTTAAGGGTGATACTACGGACTTAAAAGTAATATGAGCCAATTGAGAAAACCTTGTTAATTTTGATGGACCTAGTATAAATACAAAAATTATTATATATAATAATGGGCTTATTAAATTTGTTGAGGGTGGCATTGCCACCCTCGACCACCCTATTGGCTCCGCCTATGTTAATTTGGTAACGATGAATAATAAGTTTAATGACGTACTATTACTGATCGAAACTCATTACTATATGTTTATTGTGTTTATAAATTTCATTATTACTTATTAGTATTTGAGGTGTATTGCTATTGATATTTGTTTTTATTTGAACTTTAGTCGTTAATTTTGTTTTAAGTTATAGTATTAATTATTTCTATGATTTTATTTAATGATTTAAAGTTAAATATGGGTCCAAAAAGCACTGTTATAACTCATATGTTTCTTTAGTTTAAAACGATTATCATTTTTTATTCTTTCGTGATAATACATTTTTATTTTATGTGAATGGAATGTATCTTTGATAGAGTGATTATGTTGGATTTTTTTTGTCGTGTAAGTCGTATCCCCTATCCTGAAAACCTGGCTCCGCCTCTGCATACACACACACACACACACACACACACACACACACATATATATATATATATATATATATATATATATATATATATATATAGTTAACATGATATTATGATAAGTAAATATATCATTAAGTATATTAACAATGAACTACATATGTAAAAACAAGACTACTAACTTAAGGATTTCGAAACGAGGCATATATGTAACGATTATCGTTGTAACGACATTTAATTGTATATATATATATATATATATATATATATATATATATATATATATATATATATATATATCATATTAAGATATATTAATACATCATAATATCATGATAATGTAATAATTTAACATCTCATTTGATATAATAAACAATGGGTTAACAACACTTAACATGATCGTTAACCTAAAGGCTTCATAACAACACTTACATGTAACGACTAACGATGACTTAACGACTCAGTTAAAATGTATATACATGTAGTGTTTTAATATGTATTCATACACTTTTGAAAGACTTCAAGACACTTATCAAAATACTTCTACTTAAAAAAAATGCTTACAATTACATCCTCGTTCAGTTTCATCAACAATTCTACTCGTATGCACCCGTATTCGTACTCGTACAATACACAGCTTTTAGATGTATGTACTATTAGTATATACACTCTAATGATCAGCTCTTAGCAGCCCATGTGAGTCACCTAACACATGTGGGAACCATCATTTGGCAACTAGCATGAAATATATCATAAAATTACAAAAATATTAGTAATCATTCATGACTTATTTACATGTAAACAAAATTACACATCCTTTATATCTAATCCATATACCAACGACCAAAAACACCTAGAAACACTTTCATTCTTCAATTTTATTCATCTAATTGATCTCTCTCGAGTTCTATCTTCAAGTTCTAAGTGTTCTTCATAAATTCTATAAGTTCTAGTTTCATAAAATTAAGAATACTTCCAAGTTTGCTAACTTACTTCCAATCTTGTAAAGTGATCATCCAACCTCAAGAAATCTTTCTTATTTACAGTAAGATATCTTTCCAACCTCAAGAAATGTTCATAATGCTTACAAGTATTAGAGAGAAAATGAGAGAAAGTAAATTTCAAGTTTGAAGTGTGAGAAATGATAAGTGAATGCAAGTGAGAGTAATACAAAAAAGGAATTTGAACTCCTTCTCACCCCTCCTAGGTTGACGATCAGCAGCAAAAAAAAGGGGAGGGGAGAAGTCCACAAGGTTATTGTATGTTAAAGTTCAAAAAGATGGATAATAGGGGTGATTGCATGGGGATTATGGTACAAGTATGTTGCAACTAGATTCTTCACTAGTTAATCTATCTAGTTTAGTTCCAAGGTAATACTTACATGGTAGGTTGGGCTAAAAGGTCCATTAAGAAGTAGGTTGGGCTTATAAGTCCTCATTCAAGAGTCCATTAACATTAATCAAGCCCAAGTTTCATGTAAGTAACAATTTAATCCAACAAAAGCCCAAGTAATTAACTAGTAACTCTAGTTAATTAAAATGATTAATAAAACTTAATCATGAATGTAAATAATATCTGAAAATATTATTCGTGTAATGTACGCGCGTTACAAAGACGTTTCGGGCATTCAAAAGTCATGTACGGGCAATCGTGGTAACAAGTAAATGTAATAACATACATTTAATAATTCACAAGTATTAATAATAACAAATATTAATAAAATAAACGTTGGAAAATCCAAGGTCGTTACAGACTTGATACCAGTAGAGTTAGGGAGTTTTGATGTGATAATCGGTATGGACTGGTTGAAAGAAGTGAAAGCAGAGATCGTTTGTTACAAAAATGCAATTCGCATTATACGAGAAAAAGGAAAACCCTTAATGGTGTACGGAGAAAAGAACAACGCGAAGTTAAATCTTATTAGTAATCTGAAAGCACAAAAACTAATAAGAAAAGGTTGCTATGCTGTGCTAGCACACGTCAAGAAAGTCAATTCCGAAGAAAAGAACATCAATGATGTTCCCGTCACAAAAGAATTTCCCGATGTATTTCCGAAAGAATTACCGGGACTACCTCCACACCGATTCGTTGAATTTCAAATAGACCTTGTACCGGGAGCTGCACCAATAGCTCGTGCTCCATACAGACTCGCACCTAGCGAAATGAAGGAGCTTCAGAGCCAATTACAAGAACTTTTAGAGCGTGGTTTCATTCGACCAAGCACATCACCGTGGGGAGCTCCTGTTTTGTTTGTCAAGAAGAAGGATGGTACATTTAGGTTATGTATCGACTACCGAGAGTTGAACAAACTTACCATCAAGAACCGCTACCCACTACCGAGAATCGACGACTTATTTGATCAACTACAAGGCTCGTCGGTTTATTCGAAGATTGATTTACATTCTGGGTATCATCAAATGCGGGTGAAGGAGGATGATATTTTAAAGACTACTTTTAGGACGCGTTACGGTCATTACGAGTTTATGGTTATGCCGTTTGGGTTGACTAATGCACCAGCTGTGTTCATGGACCTCATGAACCGAGTGTGTGGACCATATCTTGACAAGTTTGTCATTGTTTTCATCGATGACATACTTATTTACTCGAAGAATGATTAAGAGCACGAAGAACATTTGAGAAAAGTACTAGAGTTGCTGAGGAAAGAAAAACTGTACGCTAAGTTTTCAAAGTGTGCATTTTGGTTTGAAGAAGTTCAATTCCTCGGTCACATAGTGAACAAAGAAGGTATTCAGGTGGATCCAGCAAAGATTGAAACAGTTGAAAAGTGGGAAACCCCGAAAACTCCGAAGCATATACGCCAATTTTTAGGACTAGCTGGTTACTATAGAAGGTTCATCCAAGATTTTTCCAGAATAGCAAAACCCTTGACTGCATTAACGCATAAAGGGAGGAAATTTGAATGGAGGGATTAACAAGAAAAGGCGTTTCAATTATTAAAGAAAAAGTTAACTACAGCAACTATATTGTCATTACTTGAAGGGAATGATAATTTTGTGATATATTGTGATGCCTCAAAGCAAGGTCTCGGTTGTGTATTAATGCAACGAACGAAGGTAATTGCTTATGCGTCTAGACAATTGAAGATTCACGAGCAGAATTATACGACGCATGATTTGGAATTAGGCGCGATTGTTTTTGCATTAAAGACTTGGAGGCACTACTTATATGGGGTCAAAATATTATATATACCGACCACAAAAGTCTTCAACACATATTTAACCAGAAACAACTGAACATGAGACAGCGCAGGTGGATTGAATTGTTGAATGATTACGACTTTGAGATTCGTTACCACCCTGGGAAGGCAAATGTGGTAGCCGACGCCTTGAGCAGAAAGGACAGAGAACCCATTCGAGTAAAAACTATGAATATAATGATTCACACTAACCTTACTACTCAAATAAAGGAGGCGCAACAAGGAGTTTTAAAAGAGAGAAATTTAAAGGATGAAATACCCAAAGGATCGGAGAAGCATCTTCATATTCGGGAAGACGAAACTCGGTATAGGGCTGAAAGAATTTGGGTACCAAAATTTGGAGTTATGAGAGAAATTGTACTTATAGAAGCTCATAAAACCAGATACTCAATACATCCTGGAATGGGAAAGATGTACAAGGATCTCAAGAAACATTTTTGGTGGCCGAGTATGAAAGCCGATGTTGCTAAATACGTAGGAGAATGTTTGACATGTTCTAAGGTCAAAGCTGAGCATCAGAAACCATCAGGTCTACTTCAACAACCCGAAATCCCAGAATGGAAATGGAAAAACATTACCATGGATTTCATCACTAAATTGCCATGGACTGCAAGTGATTTTGATACTATTTGGGTAATAGTTGACCGTCTCACCAAATCAGCACAATTCCTGCCAATAAGAGAAGATGATAAGATGGAGAAGTTAGCACGACTGTATTTGAAGGAAGTCGTCTCCAGACATGGAATACCAATCTCTATTATCTCTGATAGGGATGGCAGATTTATTTCAAGATTCTGGCAGACATTACAGTAAGCATTAGGAACTCGTCTAGACATGAGTACTACCTATAATCCACAAACTGATGGGCAGAGTGAAAGGATGATACAAATGCTTGAAGACATGCTACGAGCATGTGTTATTGATTTCGGAAACAGTTGGGATCGACATCTACCGTTAGCAAAATTTTCCTACAACAACAGCTACCATTCAAGCATTGAGATGGTGCCGTTTGAAGCACTTTATGGTAGAAAGTGCAGGTCTCTGATTTGTTGGAGTGAAGTGGGTGATAGATAGATTACGGGTCCGGAGATAATACAAGAAACTACCGAGAAGATCATCCAAATTCAACAACGGTTGAAAATCGCCCAAAGTCGACAAAAGAGCTACGCCGACATTGAAAGAAAAGATATAGAATTTGAAATTGGAGAAATGGTCATGCTTAAGGTTGCACCTTAGAAAGGCGTTGTTTGATTTGGTAAACGAGGAAAATTAAATCCAAGGTATATTGGACCATTCAAGATTATTGATCGTGTCGGATCAGTAGCTTACCCACTTGAGTTACCTCAACAACTCGCGGCTGTACATAACACTTTCCACGTCTCAAATTTGAAGAAATGTTTTGCTAAAGAAGATCTCACTATTCCGTTAGACGAAATCTAAATCAACGAAAAACTTCAATTCATCGAAGAACCCGTCGAAATAATGGATCGTGAGGTTAAAAGACTTAAACAAAACAAGATACCAATTGTTAAGGTTCGATGGAATGCTCGTAGAGGACCTGAGTTCACCTGGGAACGAGAAGATCAGATGAAGAAGAAATACCCGCACTTATTTCCAGAAGATACGTCAACACCTCCAACTGCTTAAAATTTCGGGACAAAATTTATTTAACGGGTAGGTACTGTAGTGACCCGAACTTTTCCATGTTTATATATATTAAATGAAATTAATATTTACATGATTAAGTGTTTCCAACATATTAAGCAATCAAACTTGTTAAGACTTGATTAATTGAAATAGGTTTCATATAGACAATTGACCACCCAAGTTGACCGGTGATTCACGAACGTTAAAACTTGTAAAAACTATATGCTGACATATATATGATTATATATATAATTAAAATGATATTATGATAAGTAAGTATCTCATTAGGTATTTTAACAATGAGTTATATACATAAAAGTAAGTTTATTGAATTAAGAAACTCGAAACGATATATATAACGATTATCGTTATAACAACGTCTTACTAAATACATATGAATCATATTAAGATATTGATACACTATTTTTAATCATGATAAATGATAAGTAAACATGTCATTAAGTGTATTAACAATGAACTACATATGTAAAAACAAGAATACTAACTTAATGATTTCGAAACGAGACATATATGTAACGATTATCGTTGTAACAACATTTAACTGTATATATATCATACTAAGATATGTTAATATATCATAATATCATGATAATGTAATTAATATCTCTTTAGATATAATAAATAATGGGTTAACAACATTTAACAAGATCGTTAACCTAAAGGTTTCAAAACAACATTTACATGTAACGACTAACGATGACTTAACGACTCAGTTAAAATGTATATACATGTAGTGTTTTAATATGTATTCATACACTTTTAAAAGACTTCAAGACACTTATCAAAATACTTCTACTTAACAAAAATGCTTACAATTACATCCTCGTTCAGTTTCATCAACAATTCTACTCGTATGCACCCGTATTCGTACTCGTACAATACACAGCTTTTAGATGTTTGTACTATTGGTATATACACTCCAATTATCAGCTCTTAGCAGCCCATGTGAGTCACCTAACACATGTGGGAACCATCATTTGGCAACTAGCATGAAATATCTCATAAAATTACAAAAATATTAGTAATCATTCATGACTTATTTACATGTAAACAAAATTACACATCCTTTATATCTAATCCATATACCAACGACCAAAAACACCTACAAACACTTTAATTCTTAAATTTTATTCATCTAATTGATCTCTCTCAAGTTCTATCTTCAAGTTCTAAGTGTTCTTCATAAATTCTATAAGTTCTAGTTTCATAAAATCAAGAATACTTCCAAGTTTTCTAGCTTACTTCCAATCTTGTAAAGTGATCACCCAACCTCAAGAAATCTTTCTTATTTACAGTAAGATATCTTTTTAATACAAGGTAATACTCATATTCAAACTTTGATTCAATTTCTATAACTATAACAATCTTATTTCGAGTGGAAATCTTACTTGAACTTGTTTTCATGTCATGATTCTCTTCAAGAACTTTCAAGCCATCCAAGGATCATTTGAAGCTAGATCTATTTTTCTCATTTCCAGTAGGTTTATCCACAAAACCTGAGGTAGTAATGATGTTCATAACATCATTCGATTCATATATATAAAACTACCTTGTTCGAAGGTTTAAACTTGAAATCACTAGAACATAGTTTTGTTAATTCTAAACTTGTTCGCAAATAAAAGTTAATCCTTCTAACTTGACTTTTAAAATCAACTAAACACATGTTCTATATCTATATGATATGCTAACTTAATGATTTAAAACCTGAAAACACGAAAAACACCGTAAAACCGGACATACGCCATCGTAGTAACACCACGGGCTGTTTTGCGTTTGATAATTAAAAACTATGATAAACTTTGATTTAAAAGTTGTTCTTCTGGGAAAATGATTTTTCTTATGAACATGAAACTATATCCAAAAATCATGGTTAAACTCAAAGTGGAAGTATGTTTTTCAAAATGGTCATCAAAACGTCGTTCTTTCGACTGAAATGACTACCTCTTACAAAAACGATTTGTAACTTATATTTCCGACTATAAACCTATACTTTTTATGTTTAGATTCATAAAATAGAGTTCAATATGAAACCATAGCAATTTGATTCACTCAAAACGGATTTAAAACGAAGAAGTTATGGGTAAAACAAGATTGGATATTTTTTGATTGTTGTAGCTACGGGAAATATTGTAACAATTCTATACAAATCATATTCTAGCTAACTTATATTGTATTATACATGTATTATAATATATTATGTAATCTTGGGATACCATAGACACGTATGCAAATGTTTTGACATATCATATCGACCCATGTATATATATTATTTAGAACAACCATAGACACTCTATATGCAGTAATGTTTGAGTTAGCTATACAGGGTTGAGGTTGATTCCAAAAATATATATACTTTGAGTTGTGATCTAGCCTGAGACGTGTATACACTGGGTCGTGGATTGATTCAAGATAATATATATCAATTTATTTCTGTACATCTAACTATGGACAACTAGTTGTAGGTTACTAACGAGGACAGCTGACTTAATAAACTTAAAACATCAAAATGTATTAAAAATGTTGTAAATATATTTTGAACATACTTTGATATATATATGTATATATTTGTTATATGTTCGTGAATCGACCAGTGGCCAAGTCTTACTCCCGACGAAGTAAAAATATGTGAAAGTGAGTTATAGTCCCACTTTTAAAATCTAATATTTTGGGATGAGAATACATGCAGTTTTATAAATGTTTTACGAAATAGACACAAGTAAATGAAACTACATTATATAGGTGAATGATCGAAGCCGAATATGCCCCTTTTGCTTGGTAGCCTAAGAATTAGTAAACCGATCTATTAATTGACGCGAATCCTAAATATCGATCTATTGGGCCCAACAAACCCAATCCAAAGTACCAGATGCTTTAGTACTTCGAATTCGTTTTTATCATGTCCGAAGGATTTCCCGGAATGATAGGGGATATTCTTATATGCATCTTGTTAATGTCGGTTACCACGTGTTCACCATATGAATGATTTTTATCTCTATGTATGGGATGTATTGAAATATGAAATCTTGTGGTCTATTATTATGATTTGATAATATATAGGTTAAACCTATAACTCACCAACATTTTTGTTGACGTTTTAAGCATGTTTATTCTCAGGTGATTATTAAGAGCTTCCGCTGTTGCATACTAAAATAAGGACAAAATTTGGAGTCCATGCTTATATGATATTATGTAAAAACTGCATTCAAGAAACTTATTTTTGATGTAATATATTCTTATTGTAAACCATTATGTAATGGTCGTATGTAAACGGTATATTTTAGATTATCATTATTTGATAATCTACGTAATGCTTTTTAAACCTTTATAGGTAAAATAAAGGTTATGGTTGTTTTAAAAATGAATGCAGTCTTTGAAAAACGTCTCATATAAAGGTCAAAACCTCGCGACGAAATCAATTAATATGGAACGTTTATAATCAATATGAACGGGACATTTCATTTGGTATCCAAGAGTTGGTCTTAGAGAACCAGAAATTTGCATTAGTGTGTCTTATCGAGTTTGTTAGGATACATTAGTGAGTCTGGACTTCGACCGTGTTTTCTTTAAAAACGATTGCTTAACACTTTTGTTGGAAACTATATATTATTAACATGTAAATTTTATGTGATATATTAACCTCTTAATGTGTTTGATATTGTGTAATATATGTCTACCACTAGTACAAATCCCATCGACTCACCTAATAATAATGAAGAGTCGAATATACTTTGGGAAGATTCACAAATTCCCGAAGAGGAACCGGAAGAGGAGGAACCGAAAGGAAGAAATGTTGATACCTACAGTAAATCGATTAAATAAAAGAAAATCCTCAACCAACGGACCAAAGTTAAAAATGGTAAATGGTGTTTCCGCCGAGGAAGCAAATTATTGGGAAGATTACCAATTTTCCGATGAATCGGATCCCGATAAGGAATCCGATGATGTTATAGAAATTACTCGACCCAATTTAATATAGCAAAAGAAAATAATAAGGGAAAAGGTATAAAAATAGAGAAACCTGATTCCAACCCCGATGAACTTTATATGTATCGGCAACGTCCGTATTTCCTAAATTATAACAATAACCCGAGAACCTCTAAACCACCAGGTTTTTCTAAACCATTATGGAAAACGACGGCTCATATTAGAGGAGCACCATATATCCCTAGAAAATTAGGAAAATGAACCAAGTCCGAAGAAGAAGAAGCTAGTGATTTAGATTACAGGGTTGTAATCATGTTGTGTATTATATGTATTGTAGTGTGCTTGTACTTTTATGTTCTATGTAAAAATTACTTGTATTGTTTGTTAATTATCTTTTACGAATCTAATCCTTATCTATTTTACAGTATAAAACTAAAATGGACATTAAGGATAGACAACCAAATATTTTAGAAGATCTACTAGAGGATATGATTGAGGAAATCTTGTCTAGAGTCGGTAAGAATTCATCAGCACAATTAATTATGGCAAAATTAACTTGTCAAACATTTGAAAGACTTTCTAGAAATGCCTTAGTTTATAAAATGCTTTCCTTTGATAGGTGGGGTATATCACATTGGGGAGACCGTAAGTTACGCCGTGTTTTCTTTAAAGCGTTAAATGCGGGGAACCCAAATGCAATTTTACGCTACGGGTTAAGAAACTATTTTGACTCAACATATCCCAACATAGGATTTTGTGAATTAGAAAGAGCTTCTAACATGCAACATAAAGAAGCATGTTTTGCTTACGGGTTAGTGATGTTCGCTTCTTACCAAAGTGAGAAAAAGAACATCGAATTGCAACTTTTAAATAAAACCTTCCCACAAGTGACGGATTCAGTAGGTGGGGTGAGAAACAAGGTTTTTAGATTATTACGGGGCTGTTGGACATTACGAAACCCTCGTACTTTTGACGACATTACAACATGCTGCCTTGCCAATGGTCATAACGGTTATTTTCCACAAGACCAAGGATGGAAAGTCGTCTTAGTAAAACCAGAATGCATGACTTGTTTCTGGACTTATGAATTACGTGTCTTTATTTCCTTTGCTGAACAACTTGCGTATTAACTAGATTTATCTTCAAAACTGTCCTGTATCAAAGTGTACTATATTTCATGTTATATGTAATATAGCGATGTTGTAAGTTTGAAGAATATTTGTATGTGATATATTATTATAATCAGTTTTTCATATGGAATTGTAGTAGTTGAATTGTATATTAGCTACTAAGTATGAACTTAACGGGTAGGTAGTACCCGAATTTAAACTTATAAAACGCTAATATGAAGAAAACGCTTTTATAAATGAGTTCATATTATGCTACGAAATACTATTGACTACTCTTAAAATTCTATATGATTAACTCAATTCTTTTGCCTATTTTTGAAGGAAATGGCACCGGCGACTCGTCAGAATTTGAACATGAGCGAGGAAGACTTACGTATTTTCCTTGCAGCAAACATAGCCGCAGTACAGGCTGCGATGCAAAATAACAATAACTCTGGATCTAGCAGTGGAACTAATTCCACAAGAAATCGTGTAGGATGCTCCTACAAAGAATTCACTGCCTGTAAACCTTTGGAATTTGATGGAACTGAAGGACCAATTGGATTGAAACGGTGGATTGAGAAAGTCGAATCGGTGTTTGTCATAAGTAAGTGTACTGAAGAGGACAAAGTTAAGTACGCTACGCATACCTTCACAGGTACTGCGTTAACGTGGTGGAACACCTATGTTGAACAGGTAGGACAAAATGCTGCTTACGCACTACCGTGGTCGGCATTCAAGCAATTGATGAACGAGCAGTACCGTCCTAGAAACGAAGTCAATAAGCTCAAGGTAGAGCTTAGAGAGTTACGAACACAAAGGTTCGACATTACCACATATGAACAACGATTCACAGAGTTGTGCCTATTATGTCCAGGAACGTTCGAAGATGAAGAAGAGAAGATTGACGCGTTTATAAAAGGGTTACCAGTAAGGATCCATGAAGATGTGAGTTCACACGAGTCCGCTTCCATACAAAAGGCAAGTCGAATGGCTCATAAACTCATAAATCAGATTGAGGGAAGAATTAAGAGCAGGCAGCCGAAGAAGCTAACACGAAACAACTCAAGAGAAAGTGGGAAGAAACCAGTGACAAGGGTCACCAATACAACAACAACAACAATTACAACCACAATCGCAACAACTATCCCAACAACCGCAACAACAATAGCAACAATAACCGCAATCCTAACAATAACTATAATAAACTTCCCAACAACAACAACAACTACAACAACTGTTTCAACAACAATAACAATCCCAACAACAACCTCAATAACAACAACGGCAACAAAAACCAAAAACAGCCATGCCAAAGGTGTGAAGAGTACCACCAGAATGGGTTCTGCACGACATTTTGCACCAAGTGTAAAAGAACTGGCCTTGGTGTGAAAAAGTGTGAGGTCTACGGACTAAAGTTTAACAGAACTAAAGGAACAAATAGTGGCGAAACAAGTAATGCCGCCTTTGTTTGTTATGGATGTGGAAAACCGGGCCACATTAGAAGTAATTGCCCGTATCAGGGGAATACTAATGGGCAGGGCCGCCGAAGAGTTTTCAATATTAATACGACAGAAGCGCAGGAAGACCCGGAGCTTGTTACGGGTACATTTATTATTGATAATAAATCTGCTTATGTTTTATTTGATTCGGGTGCGGATAGAAGCTATATGAGTAGAGATTTTTGTGATAAATTAAGTTGCCCATTGACGCCTTTGGATAGTAAATTCTTACTCGAATTAGCAAACGGTAAATTAATTTCAGCAGATAATATATGTCGGAATAGAGAAATTAAACTGGGGGATGAAACGTTTAAAATTGATTTAATACCAGTTGAGTTAGGGAGTTTTGATGTAATAATTGGTATGGACTGGTTGAAAAAGGTGAGATCAGAGGTCGTTTGTTACAAAAATGCAATTCGCATTGTGCGTGAAAAAGGAAAACCTTTAATGGTGTACGGAGAAAAGAACAACGCAAAATTAAATCTTATTAGTAGTTTGAAGGCGCATAAACTAATAAGAAAAGGTTGTTACGTCATTCTAGCACACATCAAGGAAGTCAAACCTGAAGAAAAGAACATCAGTGATGTTCCCGTCGCAAAAGAATTTCCCGATGTATTTCAGAAAGAATTACCGGGATTACCCCCACATCGGTCCGTTAAATTTCAAATAGACCTTGTACCAGGAGCTGCACCAATAGCTCGTGCTCCATACAGACTCGCACCCAGCGAAATGAAAGAATTACAAAGTCAATTACAGGAACTTTTAGAGCGTGGTTTCATTCGACCAAGTACATTACCATGGGGAGCTCCTGTTCAGTTTGTCAAGAAGAAAGATGGTACATTCAGGTTGTATATCAACTACCGAGAGTTGAACAAACTTACTATCAAGAACCGTTACCCATTACCGAGAATCGGCGACTTATTTGATCAACTACAAGGCTCGTCGGTTTATTTGAAGATCGATTTACGTTCTAGATATCACCAAATGCGGGTGAAAGAGGATGACATTCCGAAGACTGCTTTTAGGACGCGTTACGGTCATTACAAGTTTATGATTATGCCGTTTGGATTGACTAACGCACCAACTATGTTCATGAACCTCATGAACCAAGTGTGTGGGCCATATCTTGACAAGTTTATCATTGTTTTCATCGATGACATACTTATTTACTTGAAGAATGATCAAGAGCACGAAGAACATTTGAGAAAAGTGCTAGAGTTGCTGAGAAAAGAAAAACTGTACGCTAAGTTTTCAAAGTGTGCATTTTGGTTGGAAGAAGTTCAATTCCTCTGTCATATAGTGAACAAAGAAGGTATTCAGGTGGATCCAGCAAAGATTGAAACCGTTGAAAAGTGGGAAACCCTGAAAACTTCGAAACACATACGCCAATTTTTAAGGCTAGCTGGTTATTACAGGAGATTCATCCAAGATTTTTCCAAAATAGCAAAACCCTTGACTACATTAACGCATAAAGGGAGGAAATTTGAATGGAAGGATGAACAAGAAAAAGCGTTTCAATTGTTGAAGAAAAAGTTAACTACGACACCTATATTGTCATTACCTGAAGGGAATGATGATTTTGTGATATATTGTGACGCCTCAAAGCAAGGTCTCGGTTTTGTATTAATGCAACGAACGAAAGAAATTGCTAATGCGTCTAGACAATTGAAGATTCACAAGCAGAATTATACGACGCATGATTTGGAATTAGGCGCGGTTGTTTTTGCATTAAAGACTTAGAGGCACTACTTATATGGGGTCAAAAGTATTATATATACCGACCACAAAAGTCTTCAACACATATTTAATCAGAAACTACTGAACATGAGGCAGCGCAGGTGGATTGAATTGCTGAATGATTACGACTTTGAGATTCGTTACCACCCGGGGAAGGTAAATGTGGTAGCCGACGCCTTGAGCAGAAAGGACAGAGAACCTATTCGAGTAAAAGCTATGAATATAATGATTCACACTAACCTTACTACTTAAATAAAGGAGGCGCAACAAGGAGTTTTAAAAGAAGGAAACTTAAGGGATGAAATACCCAAAGGATCGGAGAAGTATCTTAATATTCGGAAAGACGGAACCCGGTATATGTAACACCCTAGGCAAATCCCACATCGCCCACAGGCATGAGTGATCATAGGATAATAAGGTAATACTCACGCTTAAATGACACAACGCGTTTTGGGACCACAGGCAGAGCAGATGTGTGAGTACGCTGCAGTTAAGCGTGCTCGGGCGAGAGCACTACCAGGATGGGTGACCTCCTGGGAAAGTGCTTCTCGTGTGTGGTCGCCAAGAAAAAGCCGTGCGCCTGCGGACAATATTGTGGTCATGTTAAGTTGAGGTGTTACAGAATGGTATCAGAGCCACTCATGTGCCGTTGGGGGTGGTGGGGCAAACCTCGTCGAGGACGATGAGTCCCTGAGGGGGGGGGTGAATGTAACACCCTAGGAAAATCCCACATCGCCCAAATGCATGAGTGATCATGAGATTATAAGGTAATACTCACGCTTAAATGACACAACGCGTTTTGGGACCACAGGCTGAGCAGATGTGTGAGTATGCTACAGTTAAGCGTGCTCGGGCGAGAGCACTACCAGGATGGGTGACCTCCTGGGAAAGTGCTTCTCGTGTGTGGTCGCGAAGAAAAAGCCGTGCGCCTGCGGGAAAAGCGGACAATATTGTGGTCATGTTAAGCTGGGGTGTTACAGTATAGGGCTGAAAGAATTTGGGTACAAAAATTTGGAGATATGAGAGAAATGATACTTAGAGAAGCTCATAAAACCAGATACTCAATATATCCTGGAACGGGGAAGATGTACAAAGATCTCAAGAAACATTTTTGGTGGCCAGGTATGAAAGCCGATGTTGCTAAATACGTAGGGGAATGTTTGACGTGTCCTAAGGTCAAAGCTGAGCATCAGAAACCATCAGGTCTACTTCAACAACCCGAAATCCTGAAATGGAAATGAGAAAACATTACCATGGATTTCATCACTAAATTGCCAAAGACTGCAGGTGGTTTTGATACTATTTGGGTAATAGTTGATTGTCTCACCAAATCAGCACACTTCCTGCCAATAAGAGAAGATGACAAGATGGAGAAGTTAGCACGACTGTATTTGAAGGAAGTCGTCCCCAGATATGGAATACCAATCTCTATTATCTCTGATAGGGATGACAGATTTATTTCAAGATTCTGGCAGACATTACAGCAAGCATTAGGAACTCGTCTAGACATGACTACTGCCTATCATCTACAAACTAATGGGCAGAGTGTAACGATCGCTCCAAATCCATATGGACGAACACGTCATTCATTGATTTCATTGCGAGGTATTTGACCTCTATATGATACGTTTTGTAAACATTGCATTCTTTTGAAAAGGCACACCATAAATGAATATTTAAATCAAAGGTTTTCGACATCTGATGATTTTTACATATAGACAATCACCGTATATAATAGTTTACAATAGTACTTCCGTTGACAATGCAGTCAAAATAAGGTACATGATGATGAATTGGTGAATGCAACGTTTTCTTGAAAAATATGCCATATAAGACTCCATGCACATAGCTTGTCTATCATATAAGCAAACAGCGGAAGACTTCTAGGGAACCTGAGAATAAACATGCTAACAAGTGTCAACACAAAGGTTGGTGAGTTCAAAGTTTTAATGTTGCGCATAATCTGTATATAAATGTGGATCACAAGATTTCAGTTGTTCAATCAAGAAACGTTTATCAAAATATTCTACGAAATTGAGCACCCTGGTAACTAAACTTAACGTATATATAATTTGTACCCTTTGTATAATCATCTTAATAATACACGTAAACCAACGTGTACGCTTCTCAAATAGCATACGTCCGTTAAAAGGCTAGTGCTCTAGCTCGGACGGGGATATCAAACCCTATGGATCCATATATAACTACTCGCGCCACCAGTTCTTATAACCGGCAGTTACTAGTTACCAAAGCTAAGGGATTTTTGGTTCAAACTCGGTGTAGAATTTAGTATGTACTTGTATCCATTGTGTTTAAAATAAAGTGCATGTATTCTCAGCTCAAAAATATAGATTGCAAAAACAATTAAAAAGGGAGCAAATGAAACTCACACTTTATAATTATTGTAAAACAGTTATTAAAGAATTTGCATGTATTCTCAGCCCAAAAATGTAAAGGGTAAAAGGGATCATATGAAACTCACGCATATAAATATTGTATATCGGTTAATAAAGCATTTGCATGTATTCTCAGCCCAAAAATGTAGAGAGTAAAAGGGATCTTATGAAACTCACCTTGGCAGCATATAAATTCGTTCACCAAAATGTGATCAAAACACGGATTACCAAATAACCGTAGATCTCAACATATCAATATTGAGATTCAATATTGTAGAAAAGTACGTAGACGTAACGGAGATGATAACACTAGGTTTGACTTGCAAATAATACCCATGAATATTACCCATAACCTCCTTGGCAATAACCCATAATTTCCTTAGCTCTATCCCGCTCGTAAAACTCATTTTTAAAATGACACACTCATGACTTCGTCGTAGTATTTTATGTATAATAATACTACTAATAATAAGATTAATAATAATAATAATAATTAATCTTAATAATAATAATAATAATAATAATGATGATGATGATAATAATAATAATAATAATAATAATAATAATAATAATAATAATAATAATAATAATAATAATAATAATAATAATAATAATAATAATAATAATAATATAAATGTAAGATGTATCGTGTATGTGTATGTGTGTTCTTCAAACTGCCAAAATGATCGAGCTTTTATAATGTGGCCTGAAAATCCCTGCCATGCGATCGCATGGATGTTGTGAGGGGACTCCATGCGATCGCATGGACCCCTTTTTCAGCTCACATATGATTTTGTAATTTAGCTTGTCGACGTAATTAAATTTTAATATATATAATATATATATTTAATATATATAATTAATTATATATTATATTAAATTTACGTGCATAGTTGACTTGTAATTTTTATTTCGATAAGTCGTACGTCGTCACTCGACTTATGTCCTGGTTTCGGTTTTTTGAATGTCCCTTCGTACGCTGAGAAAACTTGTACATTACATTTTGGGACACGTACCTTAGTCAAAATATAGCCTTAAATTATCCCTAAATTATATCACTCAAAAGATAACTTATACATTTGAGTGTTTTGGTCATTTACTTTTATAAATCATCGTCTCGCTATTTGTTAAAATACATTTTAAAATAGTGTTTACTTTATCAAATAGTGATTTTCGATTTCACTGTAGCAATTCACTGTAGCAAATACATTTTATCAATTTCACTGTAGCAATTCACTGTAGCAAATAGTGATTTTCGAAAACACTGTAGCATTTTGGGTACTGTAGCAATTTGAAAATACTGTAGCAAATTAGTGTTTTACTGGTTCATCTTAAACGCATTAGTTAACTTATATGAATATCAATCGAATCAATAAACGAATGTTACCATCATTTACTAAATAACTTGAAATTATATATATGTATATATCTTTTTAATATACATAAATCAGTTGTTAAATACACATTGGAAGTTATTTATAAATAAATTTTAATAATAAATATTTCAACTTATCATATATATTCAAATAGATATTTAAATCAATAAGTTTAATGTACGGTATCAAACAATTAATACGTTGTTACCTTTTCAAGTTATAGTATATATGTATCTATTTACATATAATTGTTCGCGAATCGTCGAAAACAATCGAAGGGTATTTAAATATATAAAAGTAGTTCAAAAATTTTGAGATTCAGTTTTACAGACTTTGCTTATCGTGTCGGAAATATTAATCATACAAAGATTAAGTTTAAATTTGGTCATAAATTTCCGGGTCATCACAGTACCTACCCGTTAAAGAAATTTCGTCCCGAAATTTGAGTGAGGTCGTCATGGCTAACAATAAAAATGTTTTCATGACGAATATGAGTCGATAACTAGAGTTTTATCACGGTTGAATAATATAGATACAACAATCCAATTACTCGAAGCGTATGAGAGAAGTTATCGTAATCAAGTGAAATGGAGAATAGAGATGCGTCTTATCTCTTGATGTAGTAATAATTGATTTCCGGATTTTAAGGAATAGAAAATCTTCATAATCTAAATAAGATTTGATTCTTCAGAATTTGCGAAAATTAGGATTTTCTTTGATTAAATGCGTAATCTGCCTCGATTGCTATGTCTGATATTTCGCTTATAAATTGACTACTTCCATTTCATTTATTTTCACCATTCCTACAATCTTCTTCCTTATTTCATACTTACAAAAGATTTGTGAAAATGCTTCATCCAGTTCTGATTCTTGATATTTTCTTGGCTATCATAAGAGGAAGTTATTTTCTTCTACTATTACCTTGGGGTTATAGTGTTTTTCATTCTCCCGTGTCTATTTATTGCTATACGCATTGATATACACGGTTTGTAATTTCGGGGTTGTTATCGGGCTTCATATTTTCCATTATATTTTGGAGCTTCATGCTTTCGTTTTCTCTTCCCGACTTTAAGTCAAGCGAATAATGGTCCAGAATTCGTAGCTATTCATTTCAGAATGAACATAGTTAATGTTCTAAGAAAGAAATTGTAATGGCATGATATTGATTTGTCAAATTATCAGAATATCTGGAAAAGACCGAATCATCAAGAAAAATATTTTCTTGATATGTTTAGAGGTTAAATAGAATGAAAGAGTTATGTAACATGGTTCATGATGAGGGTATGATCTGAAAACCTTTATCACGTTCCATTAGAAACTCAGTATGACTTACTGTAATATAATCACGTTGATCAAGTGTCATTATATTATACTAACTCATGCTTCAGCTCCCAACACCACTTCCAAAATATTCATATTTTAAACTTGAAAGTTTCAGAATTTAGAAACTAAAATAGTTTCTTTTATGATATAACACAGATATCGCAAGGAGAAAATTGATTTCTGATATGAATGATTATGAAATTATCTCCAGAAATATGGAGCATATTTATTATGAAAGATACGATGATATCTTAGAATTTATAATATCAGAGGATGATGAAGAATATTGTCCGCAAGGGTTTAGATTCGGAAGCAAGGTATTCGTTAATTGCTTCAGCAGATACTAAATCATTTGGATTCTTTGAAGGCAGATTTCGTCCTTGTGATTTATCCACAGCCTCTTTCATACTTTGCTCAATCCGTTTTCCAGTTCCAAACTTTCTCTTTTTCTGAGGTTTGCCAGCACACTATCCTTTATCATCAAACTTTTTACTGTTAAGGTCGTTTACAGTTTTTGCTGCTTCATCAGCATTTTTTCAAGATTTCAAGAACTAGTTCGTAGTTTAAGGTGTTTTTCAGAAACTTCTCATTCGAAATCTGTAAGTCTAGAAGATCGATGTTATCTATATATAACTGTTGTCGTAGAAAATGCTGCGAGATTCAAAATACTGATTGTTAATTCCCGGTAGTTGTAATGGCAATTACCGTTACAAGACGTGGATGAGTACATGATAGGGTTTCAATGAACAATTATAATGGTTTTTCGGAGAGACTTTACATCACGGATAAATGAATTTGCTGGTACCTTTACTGTTAATGTGGTGCAACATGAAAGGTTCCCCAGTAACGAAAACGTATATGCCAAAATTACAAGTCTGAAAGGTCATCGTTGACTGGTTGAATGGTTGATAATACTGGATACTTTGAAAAGGAATTGCAAGGTTATTTTCGGTAAAAACAATGATAAAGGATCTTGCATAGTTTTGAAGTCAAAGTATAGCTTTGAAAGATGTAGAGATCTAAGAATGATGTCACCGGTTCAGAGTTATGGCTTGGATTCTGATCCGTCGATATCAGAATATGTGATTGAATTTGTATGAAATGATTGTATATCATTGTGAAGATAGTGAGTATAGTTAATGATTTTTGAATCAAAATTGAAGAATGTACAGTGTAACATATTAATTGTGAACTTAAATATTTCTCGAGTAGTACCTACCCGTTAAAGATTTCACAATTAATACTTTGTACAAAAGATTTTTTTTTTACCGTCTTTATGAAAATATATGTATGTATATATATATTTTTTTTTCAAATCTAATACAGATTTAATGAGTTAATATCATTTTAAGCTCATTTGATTTTCGACTTGACTTAGAAATGATTAATCTCTAAAACATTAAAGATTACATAATCTTTGCGGAGTATTTTGCTAATGTAATCGATACTCCATTATTTATTCTTATTTCTCGGTGAAGGATGTTGATGCTTGTGGAATCTTTGTGAACCTTACAAGGCACAGATGATGTTTTCTGGAAAGTTTCAAGTACATCGAAAATGAAAATGTAAAATCAATTATGTAATTGAATAATACACTTGGTTTATTATGAAATGGAATTCATTAAGTTGAAACAGAGATTGTAGTTAACAATGGTTAAGTTGTTAAGGAAGGATGTACATCATTGCATATTAGTAATATGAACTAACCGAGTAGTACCTACCAGTTAAGATTCACACGTAATAGCTTAGTACGAAAAGATTTATTTTGATTTCAAAATTCATATATATTAAATATACATAAAATTTCTTCAGGGGAAATAAGTTAATACTTCATCTGTTATTGTTGCTGGTATTTCTTTGGTAACTGTGATGCGTATGACGTTGATGTTCAAAGTACATATTGTGATGTTGAGGCTTGAGGTGCGGATGTTGTTGGTGGTGATAATGGTACTGTTGATGCCGGAGATTCTGCTGGTGCTTGTAACCTTTGCACCATATTCTCCAAAGCCACTACCCGAGCGCGAAGCTCGTTGACTTCTTCTACTACACCGGGATGATTGGTGGTTCGGACTAGCGGATGAATAAGATCCAGAATTTGAGAGAGTATATGATCATGACGAGAGATTCTGGAGATGAGAGAGAAAATGGTATTATGAACAGGTTCGCCGGTAAGTGCTTCAGGTTCTTCGCCAAGAGGGCAATGTGGTGGATGGAAGGGATCGCCTTCTTCTTGTCTCCGATAATTAAGTAGGCTACGAACCCATCCCCAATTCATCTAGAATAGATGATGGCTAATTGGTTGATCCATTCCGGTTACACTGTCTTCGGAATTCAGGTGAATATCCATATCGGAATAGCTGTCAGAGTTTAAGGAATTTGAACTAGATACGGGATCCATCTTGTATAATTAGGGAGATGATTTTTTTTATATGAATTAAATTATAGAATGTAGTTTGGTATTCTTCAATACATAATTTACATTTGTATATATAATACCAAATTCCATAAATCACGGAGAAATTTTCGGAAGATTTCAGAAAAAGTTTACAGTAACAGATACGCTAAGATATGAATTTTGTCTATACGCTATTCATGCAATCAATGCAGTAAAATGTGCCTGGACTAGGAATGATAAGCCGGTAATTTCTGACAAAAAATGATAAGCAAAACTTTTGACATGCAGACACGGTCGAAGTCCAGACTTACTAATGCATCCTAACAACTATGAGTTAGACACACTCATGCAAGACCTGGTTCGCTTGGACCAACGCTCTGATACCAACTGTGACGATCGCTCCAAATCCATATGGACGAACACGTCATTCATTGATTTCATTGCGAGGTATTTGACCTCTATATGATACGTTTTGTAAACATTGCATTCTTTTGAAAAGGCACACCATAAATGAATATTTAAATCAAAGGTTTTCGACATCTGATGATTTCTACATATAGACAATCACCGTATATAATAGTTTACAATAGTACTTCCGTTGACAATGCAGTCAAAATAAGGTACATGATGATGAATTGGTGAATGCAACGTTTTCTTGAAAAATATGCCATATAAGACTCCATGCACATAGCTTGTCTATCATATAAGCAAACAGCGGAAGACTTCTAGGGAACCTGAGAATAAACATGCTAACAAGTGTCAACACAAAGGTTGGTGAGTTCATAGTTTTAATGTTGCGCATAATCTGTATATAAATGTGGATCACAAGATTTCAGTTGTTCAATCCAAAAACGTTTATCAAAATATTCTACGAAATTGAGCACCCTGGTAACTAAACTTAACGTATATATAATTTGTACCCTTTGTATAATCATCTTAATAATACACGCAAACCAACGTGTACGCTTCTCAAATAGCATACGTCCGTTAAAAGGCTAGTGCTCTAGCTCGGACGGGGATATCAAACCCTATGGATCCATATATAACTACTCGCGCCCACCAGTTCTTATAACCGGCAGTTACTAGTTACCAAAGCTAAGGGATTTTTGGTTCAAACTCGGTGTAGAATTTAGTATGTACTTGTATCCATTGCGTTTAAAATAAAGTGCATGTATTCTCAGCTCAAAAATATAGATTGCAAAAACAATTAAAAAGGGAGCAAATGAAACTCACACTTTATAATTATTGTAAAACAGTTATTAAAGCATTTGCATGTATTCTCAGCCCAAAAATGTAAAGGGTAAAAGGGATCATATGAAACTCACGCATATAAATATTGTATATCGGTTAATAAAGCATTTGCATGTATTCTCAGCCCAAAAATGTAGAGAGTAAAAGGGATCTTATGAAACTCACCTTGGCAGCATATAAAGTCGTTCACCAAAATGTGACCGAAACACGGATTACCAAATAACCGTAGATCTCAACATATCAATATTGAGATTCAATATTGTAGAAAAGTACGTAGACGTAACGGAGATGATAACACTAGGTTTGACTTGAAAATAATACCCATGAATATTACCCATAACCTCCTTGGCAATAACCCATAATTTCCTTAGCTCTATCCCGCTCGTAAAACTCATTTTTAAAATGACACACTCATGACTTCGTCGTAGTATTTTATGTATAATAATACTACTAATAATAAGATTAATAATAATAATAATAATTAATCTTAATAATAATAATAATAATAATAATAATAATAATAATGATGATGATAATAATAATAATAATAATAATAATAATAATAATAATAATAATAATAATAATAATAATAATAATAATAATAATAATAATAATAATAATAATATAAATGTAAGATGTATCGTGTATGTGTATGTGTGTTCTTCAAACTGCCAAAATGATCGAGCTTTTATAATGTGGCCTGAAAATCCCTGCCATGCGATCGCATGGATGTTGTGAGGGGACTCCATGCGATCGCATGGACCCCTTTTTCAGCTCACATATGATTTTGTAATTTAGCTTGTCGACGTAATTAAATATTAATATATATAATATATATTTAATTTATATAATTAATTATATATTATATTAAATTTACGTGCATAGTTGACTTGTAATTTTTGTTTCGATAAGTCGTACGTCGTCACTCGACTTATGTCCTGGTTTCGGTTTTTCGAATGTCCCTTCGTACGCTGAGAAAACTTGTACATTACATTTTGGGACACGTACCTTAGTCAAAATATAGCCTTAAATTATCCCTAAATTATATCACTCAAAATATAACTTATACATTTGAGTGTTTTAGTCATTTACTTTTATAAATCATCGTCTCGCTATTTGTTAAAATACATTTTAAAATAGTGTTTCACTGTAGCAAAGTCAATTTCACTGTAGCAAATAGTGATTTTCGAAAACACTGTAGCATTTTGGGTACTGTAGCAATTTGAAAATACTGTAGCAAATTAGTGTTTTACTGGTTCATCTTAAACGCATTAGTTAACTTATATGAATATCAATCGAATCAATAAACGAATGTTACCATCATTTACTAAATAACTTGAAATTATATATATGTATATATCTTTTTAATATACATAAATCAGTTGTTAAATACACATTGGAAGTTATTTATAAATAAATTTTAATAATAAATATTTCAACTTATCATATATATTCAAATAGATATTTAAATCAATAAGTTTAATGTACGGTATCAAACAATTAATACGTTGTTACCTTTTCAAGTTATAGTATATATGTATCTATTTACATATAATTGTTCGCGAATCGTCGAAAACAATCGAAGGGTATTTAAATATATAAAAGTAGTTCAAAAATTTTGAGATTCAGTTTTACAGACTTTGCTTATCGTGTCGGAAATGTTAATCATACAAAGATTAAGTTTAAATTTGGTCAGAAATTTTCGGGTCATCACACAGATCGAAAGGACGATACAAACGCTTGAAGACATGCTACGAGTATGTGTTATTGATTTCGGAAACAGTTGGGATCGACACCTACCGTTAGCAGAATTTTCTTACAACAACAGCTACAATTCAAGCATTGAGATGGCACCGTTTGAAGCACTTTATGGTAGAAAGTGCAGGTCTCCGATTTGTTGGAGTGAAGTGGGGGATAGACAAATTACGGGACCAGAGATAATACAAGAAACTACCGAGAAGATCATCCAAATTCAACAACGGTTGAAAACCGCCCAAAGTCGAAAAAAGAGCTACGCTGAAATTAAAAGAAAAGATATAGAATTTGAAATTGGAGAGATGGTCATGCTTAAAGTTGCACCTTGGAAAGGCGTTGTTGGATTTGGTAAACGAGGGAAATTAAATCCAAGGTATATTGGACCATTCAAGATTATTGATCGTGTCGGACCAGTAGCTTACCGACTTGAGTTACCTCAACAACTCGCTGCTGTACATAACACTTTCCACGTCTCGAATTTGAAGAAATGTTTTTCTAAAGAAGATCTCACCATTCCGTTAGATGAAATCCAAATCAACGAAAAACTTCAATTCATCGAAGAACCCGTCGAAATAATGGATCGTGAGGTTAAAAGACTTAAGCAAAACAAAATACCAATTGTTAAGGTTCGATGAATGCTCGTAGAGGACCCGAGTTCACCTGGGAACGAGAAGATCAGATGAAGAAGAAATACCCGCACTTATTTCCAGAAGATACGTCAACACCTCCAACTGCTTAAAATTTCGGGACGAAATTTATTTAACGGGTAGGTACTGTAGTGACCCGAACTTTTCCATGTTTATTTTATATTAAATGAAATTGATGTTTACATGATTAAGTGTTTCCAACATGTTAAGCAATCAAACTTGTTAAGACTTGATTAATTGAAATAGGTTTAATATAGACAATTGACCACCCAAGTTGACCGGTGATTCACGAACGTTAATATTTGTAAAAACTATATGATTACATATATATGGATATATATATATAGTTAACATGATATTATGAGTAAATATATCATTAAGTATATTAACAATGAACTACATATGTAAAAACAAGACTACTAACTTAAGGATTTCGAAACGAGGCATATATGTAACGATTATCGTTGTAACGACATTTAATTGTATATATATCATATTAAGATATATTAATACATCATAATATTATGATAATGTAATAATTTAACATCTCATTTGATATAATAAACAATGGGTTAACAACACTTAACATGATCGTTAACCTAAAGGCTTCAGAACAACACTTACATGTAACGACTAACGATGACTTAACGACTCAGTTAAAATGTATATACATGTAGTGTTTTAATATGTATTCATACACTTTTTAAAGACTTCAAGAAACTTATCAAAATACTTTTACTTAACAAAAATGCTTACAATTACATCCTCGTTCAGTTTCATCAACAATTCTACTCGTATGCACCCGTATTCGTACTTGTACAATACACAGCTCTTAGATGTATGTACTATTTGTATATACACTCCAATGATCAGCTCTTAGCAGCCCATGTGAGTCACCTAACACATGTGGGAACCATCATTTGGCAACTAGCATGAAATATCTCATAAAATTACAAAAATATTAGTAATCATTCATGACTTATTTACATGTAAACAAAATTACACATCCTTTATATGTAATCCATATACCAACGACCAAAAACACCTAAAAACACTTTAATTATTCAATTTTATTCATCTAATTAATCTCTCTCATGTTCTATCTTCAAGTTCTAAGTGTTCTTCATAAATTCTATAAGTTCTAGTATCATAAAATCAAGAATACTTCCAAGTTTGCTAGCTTACTTCCAATCTTGTAAAGTGATCATCCAACCTCAAGAAATCTTTCTTATTTACAGTAAGATATCTTTCTAATACAAGGTAATACTCATATTCAAACTTTGATTCAATTTCTATAAATATAACAATCTTATTTCGAGTGGAAATCTTACTTGAACTTGTTTTCGTTTCATGATTCTACTTCAAGAACTTTCAAGCCATCCAAGGATCCTTTGAAGCTAGATCTATTTTTCTCATTTTCAGTAGGTTTATCCACAAAACCTGAGGTAGTAATGATGTTCATAATATCATTCGATTCATATATATAAAACTACCTTATTCGAAGGTTTAAACTTGAAATCACTAGAACATAGTTTAGTTAATTCTAAACTTGTTCGCAAACAAAAGTTAATCCTTCTAACTTGACTTTTAAAATCAACTAAACACATGTTATATATCTATATGATATGCTAACTTAATGATTTAAAACCTGGAAACACGAAAAACACCGTAAAATCGGACATACGCCGTCGTAGTAACACCACGGGCTGTTTTGGGTTTGATAATTAAAAACTATGATAAACTTTGATTTAAAAGTTGTTCTTCTGGGAAAATGATTTTTCTTATGAACATAAAACTATATATAAAAATTATGGTTAAACTCAAAGTGGAAGTATGTTTTTCAAAATGGTCATCAAGATGTCGTTCTTTCAACTGAAATGACTACCTCTTACAAAAATGACTTGTAACTTATATTTCCAACTATAAACCTATAATTTTTCTGTTTAGATTCATAAAATAGAGTTCAATATGAAACCATAGCAATTTGATTCACACAAAACAGATTTAAAACGAAGAAGTTATGGGTAAAACAAGATTGGATATTTTTTGATTGTTGTAGCTACGGGAAATATTGTAACAACTCTATACAAATCATATCCTAGCTAACTTATATTGTATTATACATGTATTCTAATATATTATGTAATCTTGGGATACCATAAACACGTATGCAAATGTTTTGACATATCATATCGACCCATGTATATATATTATTTAGAACAACCATAGACACTCTATATGCAGTAATGTTTGAATTAGCTATACAGGGTTGAGGTTGATTCCAAAAATATATATACTTTGAGTTGTGATCTAGCCTGAGACATTTATACACTGGGTCATGGATTGATTCAAGATAATATATATCAATTTATTTCTGTACATCTAACTATGGACAACTAGTTATAGGTTACTAACGAGGACAGCCGACTTAATAAACTTAAAACATCGAAATGTATTAAAAATGTTATAAATATATTTTGAACATACTTTGATATATATATATATATATATATATATATATATATATATATATATATATATATATATATGTATATGTATATATATATATATATATATATATATATATATATATATATATATATATATATATATATATATATATATATATATATATATATATATATTATAGGTTCGTGAATCGACCAGTGGCCAAGTCTTACTCCCGACGAAGTAAAAATCTGTGAAAGTGAGTTATAGTCCCACTTTTAAAATCTAATATTTTGGGATGAGAATACATGCAGTTTTATAAATATTTTATGAAATAGACACAAGTAAATGAAGCTACATTATATGGGTGAATGATCGAAGCCGAATATGCCCCTTTAGCTTAGTAGCCTAAGAATTAGTAAACCGATCTACTAATTGACGCGAATCCTAAAGATAGATCTATTGGGCCTAACGAACCCCATCCAAAGTACTGGATGCTTTAGTACTTCGAATTCGTTTTTATCATGTTCGAAGGATTTCCCGAAATGATAGGGGATATTCTTATATGCATCTTGTTAATGTCGGTTACCAGGTGTTCACCATATGAATGATTTTTATCTCTATGTATGGGATGTATTGAAATATGAAATCTTGTAGTCTGTTATTATGATTTGATAATATATAGGTTAAACCTATAACTCACCAACATTTTTGTTGACGTTTTAAGCATGTTTATTCTCAGGTGATTATTAAGAGCTTCCGCTGTTGCATACTAAAATAAGGACAAGATTTGAAGTCCATGCTTGTATGATATTATATAAAAACTGCATTCAAGAAACTTATTTTTGATGTAATATATTCTTATTGTAAACCATTATGTAATGGTCGTATGTAAAAGGTATATTTTAGATTATCATTATTTGATAATCTACGTAATGCTTTTTAAACCTTTATAGATAAAATAAAGGTTATGGTTGTTTTAAAAATGAATGCAGTCTTTGAAAAACGTCTCATATAGAGGTCAAGACCTCGCGATGAAATCAATTAATATGGAACGTGTATAATCAATATGAACGGGACATTTCATCTCTATGCGGTGGAAGACATGGCAATTCTCTTGGAAGGACCTTAAGGAAAATTTCTAACGGTTGGGACATCTTTGGGACTCTTAACTACTGATTCAACTTTGCCCACATGTGCCAGAATTGCGAGACATCCTTATCTCATGTACTTCTGGACCTTCGAGCATTTAATGTAATGCAACGGTGTACTGATCTTCTCTCCATACACCATCATTGATTCGCCTCCAGTAAAAGGAATTCGAATAGCCTTGTGGCCGCAAAAACTTTAGTTTTGTCGTCAGATAACCAGTCCATTCCAACTAAATAAAAGAAATATGGTAGTCCAAGTAAAATAATTTAACTCCAAACATCACTCAAGTAGATTTCTATTGTAATGGCTCGACAATCGTCGAAAAAAGTACTATTCGGTCCGGAAAGTTGTTATGAGCTTAACGGTATGGGTCTTAGCTTCTAATTTGCAAAGGATAAGGAGCAGCCGTCGATTAAAGTTTGGGGTGAGTTTCAGGTGAGAGACGTTTACGATGGGAGTGTACGATCAACCTCCTTAAAACTGGACCTCCTTAAACTAAATTGACATTAATCATGATGCGTTTTATTCCCAGTTGATAGTTCTATAGGGTTCACGTTGTCTAAGGCAGATATTGGATTCCAAATGTTGTGACAGAATTCTCTAGCGATAAAGTTCCTATCGGTACCAGTGTTGACAGTATATAAACATGATAATTGATGAGTAAGAACAAACTCGTGATGAACTTCACTGAAGTTGATGTTGAAAGCAGGGTGAGTTATCAGACTTGTCCAACATCGGTGGGGAAGAAGAAAGGAATACCCTTTATGAGGGAAGGTGTATATACCTCTTCCGGTAGACTAGTATTGGAAAGAAAAATCGTGAAACTGCGGGTGGCGGAAGGATAGGTAAGTCGGAAGTCAAGTAGACAATATCTACTACGGATTGCGTGGCCGTTACAGGGAATTCATCCTCTAAGATATATCAGAAATGAGTCTTGATTCATAATGGCTAGTAGTGAATTGTAGAGGTGCTAGTAGTGATTAGTAGTACTCAGTAGTGGTAAGTAGCAATGGATAGAATTAAGTAGTAACTAGTAATGACAAGCAGTGAGAAGCAGTAATCGGTCGAGACTAGCAGTGAGGGGTGGCGTTGAGTAGTAGTTAGCAACGATAAGTAGTAAGGAGTAGTGGTACGTGATGATGAGTATGTTCCAAGTAGTGTCTTCGTAGTGTCAATTGGTGATCGGTGGTGACGGAAAGTGTCGAGTAGTGACTAGTTGTGATTTGATTACACGCTTTTTATAGGTTGTAATAACAATTAATTCGCACATTGTAAATTTCTACTCATAGTTGAGGTTATACGGTTTATGTTCTAATGGTATTTATCCAAGTAACCTACTTGACTCGCTCCCAAGTCCTTATTTTGCGATGTCAGAACTTCTATATGAGTTACCGTAATGTAATCCCAGTCATTACATTACGCTATCTCATATTTCCATTCGACATTACTCCATAAGTTCAAGATAGCGTAGTCAACTTAATTCAATTAAGTCTCGCATCGTGTGTATGTATGCGATTCGTGATATAGTATTTAGTCCAAGTCCATATCATATGGGTATAGGGTGTATATGTATGTGATGTAATGTGTAGCCCTACATGTAGCATAGTGAAGCAAACAGTGCAAGCATAGTGTATGATATTCATTCAGGGTATACGGCTATAGACTAGACCCACTAATGCGCCCTACGGTTAGACACACTAATGCATCCTAGTTCCCTATAGCCAAAGCTCTGATACCAACTATAACACCCCGTCAAAATCCATTAATGAAATTTTAACTCTGGTCTCAGTGCTTGGTTTGACTTCTATGTAACAGCAAAGTTCTACAGCGGAAGCAACTAATACCTGAGATAAAACTTGCAAAATGGATCAATATAAAGTTGAGTGAATCTACAGGTTTAAGTAAATAGTTCATCATATGTTTCATAAAACAGTTTCCATAAATCGTTTATCGAAAATCAGTTATCAAAATCGTTTATCAGTAATCGGTATTCAAAAATCAGTATTCAGAAATCAGTAAACATTTATCAGTATAAAACCACCAAGGTTTAATGTTAAAAGTTTGCATACACCAATTGCTAAGTATTAAAATGTTTTTAATTAGAGATGTCAAGTTTCAACTGAGTAGGACATCAAAAAAGTTTTGTTTCCAATGTTTGTAGACATTACCATGTCTAGTTTCTAGTTCGTAAACCACAGGTTTAAGTAGCATAAAGCAAAGTCTGAAAAGCACTACTCAGTGTAATTATTCTTTGTTAACATTTATCGTAAGTTAGGCTACGAGATTTCTTTCAAAGCTTCATAAAAGTATACATTTGTCATGAGCACTTGATTATAAGACTTTAACCCGCGGATAGCTCATTCGCTACACGTCTTCCTTTTACCCTTTCTAAGCATATACCGATCAAGTGTACAAGTTACAACAAGATAAGCACCCCGTGCATTGGGGCGAGGTTTGTCAAACCTAATCGTACCGTCCCTATAAGTCGAGCTTACGTAAAGTAATTAATATAATCAAGTTAAGGGATTTTTGATCTGAACTCATATGTATATTCATTTAAGTTACTCTTACCTAATATGTAAAACAACTGTAAACTCTTAGTAAAATAGTACGGTAGTCGGACGATGTAAAACAATCGTATCTCAACCCAAAAATGTTGATGAAAAAGGGACTGTAGACTCACCTTGAAAATGCACAATAAACTCTTAGTAAAACAGTACGGTAGTCGGACGATCACAACCGAAAAACGAAACCTAATCATATAAGTTACCTTAAGTAAATACATAAGTCACACTATATGATGTTATGCGAGGTAGTTATATTTTTATTACGAAATAATATTAAATACGATACAATTTTACACAAGTTATTTATTTATTTATTTATTTATAGAGTGGATATACCTAAACCTTGCTACAACACTTATAGGCAGTGTACCTAATTATACAGTAGTGTAGTTTTTAGTAAGTCCAGTTCGTCCACAGGGAACTAGCCAAGTTTAACGCTATATTTTTAAAACTATATTTGTATATATATATATATATATATATATATATATATATATATATATATATATATATATATATATATATATATATAAAAGTAGTATTATTATTATAAAAGGGGGTTTTTACCGTTTAATGACCGGTTTGTCAATTTTACGTCTTAAGTCGCAATTAAAACCTAATGTAAAATATTAAATATACAAATGACTTAATTTAAAGCGTAAGTAAACGACGATAATAAAATTGCGATAAAATTGCGATAAATAAAAGTGCGATAATTAAAAAGTGCGATAAATAAAATGACAGTAAATAAAAATGCGATGAGATATAAAATAAATGAATTATGCTTATTTAAACTTCCGTAATCATGATGTTTGACGTGTTGATTTTAATTTATTACCATGGGTTAATTGTCCTTTGTCCTGGATTATTCGATATATCCATCTGGTTTTTGTCCATAACAGTCCATCAGTCATAAATATAAAGTGCTAGTGTCCTCGTCAAATTATCCTTATATCCGAAGTCAAATATTCCAACTAATTGGGGACTTAAACTGTAATAAGGTTTTAATACTTTATTATCAATTACACCAAGTGTCCTTGCATGTAATCCACCCCTATTTTAATGAGTCCATTGACTATTGATCCATTCCCGTGTCTGGTCAAATGAACGATTATTAGTACTTATAAATATCCCACCCACCGTACCCGATTAAGCGTATGTGGTTATATATAGATACGTCAAATTGTAACCTTTATATTAAATTAATGAGGTATCGTTTAGTTAATATAAAGCCCATTAATAGCCCATAGTCTAATTTCCACAAGTGTCATTCTTTTGTCCAAACCCCAATTATGGTCCAAAGCCCAATTACCCCGTCTTTAATTTTTAGCCCAACATCATGATTACTTCAATTTAAATAAGCATAATAATAACTTAGCTACGAGACATTAATTTAAAAAGGTTGAACATAACTTACAATGATTAATAATAGCGTATCGTTACACAGACAGAATTTCGACTTACACACTTACAACATTCGCCACTATAACCTTATTATTATTAAACTTAAAATAAAATTAAAATTATAAAATATATGCCTCGTTTCGAAATTCTTAAGTTAGTAGTCTTGTTTTACATATGTAGTTCATTGTTAACATACTTAATGATATATATAATTATCATTTTATCATGTTAAATATAGTGTAACAATATCTTAATATAATTCATATGTATTTAGTAAGACGTTGTTATAATGAAAATCGTTATGTATATCGTTTCGAGCTTCTTAATTCAATAATCTCATTTTTTATGTATATCACTCATTGTTAATATACTTAGTGAGATACTTACTTATCATAATCTCATGTTAACCATATATATGTCCATATATATATATCATCATGTAGTTTTTACAAGTTTTTAACGTTCGTGAATCGCCGGACAACTTGGGTGGTCAATTGTCTATATGAAACTCATTTCAAATAATCAAGTCTTAACAAGTTTGATTGCTTAACATGTTGGAAACATTTAATCATGCAAATATAGTTTTCATTTAATATATATAATCATGGAAAAGTTCAGGTCACTACAAAGGAGTAGTCCGTTTCGGAAAGTGTGGGAAGCTAAATCCGCGATATATTGGTCCTTTTGAAGTCTTGGAGCATGTTGGACCCGTTGCTTACCGTTTGGATCTTCCGACTCAGTTGAGCCAGTACATCCCACTTTCCACATGTCGAATCTGAAGAAATGTCTTGCTGAACCAGAACTTGTCATACCTCTTGAGGAGCTTACGATTGATGACAAACTCCACTTCGTGGAAGAGCCTGTTGAAATTATGGACCGTGAGCTCAAAACCTTGAAACGCAACAAGATTCCAATTGTCCGAGTCCGTTGGAATGCTAAACGAGGACCCGAGTTTACTTGGGAGTGAGAGGATCAGATGAAGCAAAAGTATCCTCACCTCTTCACAACTCTACCGTCTACCTCAGCTTAAAATTTCGGGACGAAATTTTCTTTAAGAGGTGGGTAATGTAACGACCCGACTTTTTCGACTTATATTTGTGCTTTATATTTTCACGAAACTGCATATTTGTGCGTAGTGTGTTAGATTTATATTCTGGGATCTTATTTCATGTTGATTACTTTCATTTATATTTTAGAACGTGTTATTAAGTACGTAGTTACTTAACTTGATCCTTGTAACGACCCGTCTAAATCCCTTTGGACGAATACAATAACATCTGGTCCCATTGCGAGGTATTTGACCTCTATATGATATGTTTTGTAAACATTGCATTCTTTTGAAAAGGCACACCATAAATGAATATTTAAAATCCAAGGTTTTCGACATCTGATGATTTCTACATATAGACAATCACCGTAAATAATAGATACATGGTGATGATTTCGTGAATGCAACGCTTTCTCGAATAAAACATGTATGACTCCATGCACATAGCTTGTCTAACATATAAGCAAACATCGGAAGACTTCTAGGCACCTGAGAATAAACATGCTAACAAGTGTCAACATAAAGGTTAGTGAGTTCATAGTTTTAGTGTTTTGCATAATCTGTATATAAAGGTGGATCACAAGATTTCAGTTGTTTCATCCAGAAACGTTTATCAAAATATTCTACAAAATTGAGTACCCTGGTAACTAAACTTAACGTATATATAATAAGTACCCCTGTTTTAACATACATACAACCAACATGTACAATACACGCAATCCAACGTATACTAAACTCAAATAGCATATGTCTGTTTTATAGTTCAGGCTAGGGTTTCTATACCTGGAACAGATGGGGATGTCAAGCCCTATGGATCCATATACAACTATTCGCACCCACCAGTTCTTATAACTGGCAGCTACTAGTTACCAAAGCTAAGGGATTTTCGGTTCAAACTCAGTGTAGAATTTAAGTATGTACTTGTATCCATTGTGTTTAAAATAAAGTGCATGTATTCTCAGTCCAAAAATATAGATTGCAAAAGCAATTAAAAAGGGAGCATATGAAACTCACCTTAGCAGCACATAAAGTCGTTCACCGAAATGTGACCGAAACTCGGAATACCAAATAACCGTAGATCTCAACCTAGAGAACATATGTTGGTCAATAAATGTCTATCAAGCTAGGTCAGGTCATAGTGTATCACAATCCTAATGCTCGAGATCGACATACAAAAGTTATCAAAAGTCATTTCAAAAGTCAATTTTGACAATTGTTTAACAAAACGAGACGTGCCTTA